>NW_027498982.1:0-121277 GCF_021521415.1 Bidens hawaiensis
TATTGTGAATTATAATTTTATTTATATATAAAATAAATATTCAAATCAAAACAATACATATGAAATAATATATGTAAACACATACTTGACTAAAAATTATATATGTAAACAAATATTAAAAAAAATGTTATCCAAAAATGTCGTATTCATTGGCACATGATTAAATGACCCCACTCTACTTGAAAGCTCTTTAACATTCATTTTTCTCGTATCTCCCCACCACCCAAAAAGAAACAATCGTGTGACCACTATTGAGCAAACTTACTACTTTGCCCACGAAAGAGTAATGGGTCGAGCCTCCATTTCTCAAAGTTCGTTTTTCCTTTTAAATAGTTAACGCTCAGTAATCGGGATCATCTTGATAAATATATCACTCTTTCGCCCGAAAGTAAATCTTGACAAATATATCACTCTTTCGCCCGAAAGTAAGAACATGGTGACCCGGTCCATCAATTCAGGAGGAAAGCCACAACTTAAAAAATTATCTGGCTCAACTAGGAACAAATTGTTCTATGTGACACTAGAACACACGACCTCCCATAAGGAGAGTCATTGGGCTACCGTTGGAGGACTGTCACTTTTACTCGAAAACTCAGTCCCAGAAAACTTGTACCGAAGTAACTCAACTCGAAGAACCCAAACCCGAACCGAAATAAATTTGGGTTGGCATTCGGATTTGATTTATAAGTTTCGGGTCAACCCGAATAAACTTTTAGTTTTAAAATTAAATATATTTTTTAGGTATAATAGGTAGGGATGGCAATGAAACCCGAACCCGATGGGAAAACCCGAAACCCGACTTAAATGGGACGGGTAATACCCGAACCATTAGGGTTTGGGACGGGTTTGGGATTAGTTTTGAAATTTTTCGCGGGTTTGGGACGGGTTTGGGATTTCTAATATACCCGATTACCCGACCCGATTACCCGATAACATAAACCCATTTACTCGATTATATACCCGATATAGCTTATTATATTATATATACACTATATTCCAAATATATTATTTGTCGAAACTTGTTTATGTCAACTATTTGTGACATTTTATCTTTATGGTAACCATATTTGTAATCGATTAGTTATATTTTGTCAAAACCCGGTAGAAACCTAGCGGGTTTTGAGCCGGGTATACCCGACGGGTATTTTATCAAAACCCGATAAGAAACCCGAAACCCGACGAGTAATTACCCGATTAAAACCCGACGGGTTTGGGACGGGTTTGGGATGGACTTTCATAACCGGGTATGAGTTTGGGAACACCTAAACTCGACCCAAACCCCGACCCATTGTCATCCCTAATAATAGGCTAAGTTTTAACCACTAAAGTTATCCGAATCTGGCTCCAATTAACTATTGTCATTCTAACTATTATAGATCAGTTGTTTGTTATTATTTTATGTTTTCTATTTATTACTAATAGCAACTGAAATCGAACAACCAAATCACGACTGACTGAATACGATTATGGTTTAAGTTAGTTTTACTCTTCTTTTGAATTGTTTTATCAAGTTATGTTGGTTTGTTATTTGATTGTTTGCATTATAAGCAAATAAGAATATGTTGTAATTTTAATATTGTAGTTTTTTATTTTTTTTTTGTTTTTATGTTTTTTTTTGTTTGTTTCTAGGATACTCAAAACCCGATTAACCAAACCCGAATTATATGAATCCGAAAAACCCGTGAAAGATTTGGTTGGGTTTGGGATCAAGATTTCAACCAATTGACCTTTGGTTCAAAGTTTGTTATTTAAACGGGTTTTTAGATTGAAGATCTATTCAAGAGAAGGATTGGACTGGGCAACACAACCTTGTTTTGACACGACAAGTCGACAACTTGTTCAACAAATTCGTTATTGTATAGTTTTATTATGTGGCTTATTCAATTTGGAGGGCTCAAAAAAGTGTTTGGTAGCTACACTAGGTGCCGATTAACATCAATTTGTCCAAATTATTGACGTGATTTTGGAAAATAAAAACACTAAACTCTCATGAACATTGGACCTCATGGGTCTGTCTAGCATAATAGGTGTTGAAATGGACTACCCGAAAATAGCCGAATCGAGAAGATAAGCCTACTGCTCGAGGATGGATTCGGAACCAACTCAATCGTGTGTGTTGGAAGTGAGTACGTCATGTTGTAATGAATGTCATCTGCTGGTGGTTGGAGTTCTATTTATAGTCTCTAACTGACCAACATTAATCTATGTTTCTATTACTGTACATATTCTATTTTGGTGGCGGAGGCGACTCCCTTTCGTTAACAATTGTATCCTCACAGGTTCTTGTTCGAGAAACTACTTTATCGGGACTCTAAGTCATCAGGTTTCTAGGACTTACTTTGTCAACGATCATATTGAGTGAGTGTAAGGTCCGGACTGTGGTTCTTGTGTTTAGATCCGGAGCCGTGGAGGTAGGATTGATGTCCGTACTAGGGTATTGTAGTGTTGTGCTTTAGTGTCCAATATCCGGATTCGTTAATCCGGACCCGACATCCGTCATCAATAGGTAGTTTAGATTTTTGACTAGAGGACAATTTATAATTATGAGCTATCAATTATTCTTTTTTTTTCCGGTTCTGTCTATTCAGAAAGTTTTTACCTCTAACTGTACATCGTGGCCTTAGTGCAAAACTTTATGTGGTTTAATGATATCTATTATTATAGTTCTTACAAGGTTAGCATCAAGTTTAAAACTACCCATTAATGTAATGCACACACATTTTAACTTTCTTATATTAGGAGTTTAGAACCGTTCCTACGTGTTTTTCAAAACTCAAAAGCCCTGGACCGATGCAATTTACATTTTATAGCACACTTATTATATTTGACTTATTTCCTCACGTACTTATTTGCATCTTGTGGGCCAGCCCATGAATGAAGTTATTGTGAGTCTGTGACAGAATCGACTTTTCATATCATTGTAGAAAATTTAAATTTATATCAGGTATCAAAATGTTCTAACATATAATAGCTTAATTTGTATGCCAACGACGAAGCGTGACAAATTTTTTTTTGGAAAAGCCGCTAGCGTGATCACTCGTGATGTTTGATGATTTGAACACGGATGGATGGAGGTGGTCCCTCTCACACATATATCATTATATATATTTTTAATGGGTAAAAAAGACATGAAATTAAGAATAAGTGTTATAAATATGAATAATAATATGATGTGTTAGCTGATGTGATGTTTTTGTTGGCGTTTGAGACGCTTAACGAGTTTATAGAAAAACACTAACCCAAAGTTTATAAGCTATTGAAAGTCCACGCATGAAAAAACCTAGTTGGGACTTCACTTAAAAAAGACTAACCGAGCCTCTTTTAGAAGCCTAGAACTACAATTAGGTAAATAAGATTTTAACCCCAACAATATATGGAATTTCATACGTTATTAGTTAACTATAAAAAAAGATCTACAAATCCTAAAATAATCAAAGGGACAATTTTAAAACATTGTAATGGTCTAATGTTAACCTAGCCTGAAGAATTATACAAATTGAGATGTGTAATAGCCTGTTGTTAACCTAGCCGAAAGAATTAATATCACACATCCATTGTCGAAGCATAATGGTGGCCCGGGGTCAACCCCCTGCTCCGTAGTTTAATTTTACGCGTTTTAGCCCCAAAATTTTTATATGTATTGAGTCTGTCTAATGTCTATGACACCCACCGAAGTAGACCCATTATACATGGAGTGAGTTGCATGATCACAATTTTTCCTTCCAAATTTGTATGTAGCATACTAGAACACTACCTAAATTTGATTTGACTCCAGGTGTTTCCGAACATTAAACTTAAACAAGTTATTGCCGAAGAATAAAATTAAATTGACAGTTGCTAAAATAAAGGTCTACCATTGAAGTATACACTGTTCATCAAAGCTTTAATGGTTAACCTCGTTTCTTCATTAACTAAAGGCTTGGTTTCGATAAAGAAGACCGATGAATGAAGAAGACTGGTGGTTCAGAGCCCTGGTTTCTTTTCAGTTCGTGCATAAAATTATTAAGTGCAACGCTCTTTTGAGAAGATATATGCGCGGGTATTTATTTTTTTATTTAGTTTCAAGATGACTTGCAAATATAACACGCAAGGTTAGGTTTTTAAGTTTATGACACTGGTTTAATGATGCAAAAAAAGGTGTCATCAATATTTTAATTTTTGAAAAATATGACTTTTTTAATGACACATACATTTGCAAGCCATAATTCCATGTCGTAGTGGGCATATCATTAAAAGCCCTTTTCTACTAGTGACAAGTGCTTTAAGTTACTCGATGATTTTTTGTAACATCCCGAAATTTCCAAAATAATATTAATCATATTATTTAATATCGGAGGGAAAGTTTACTCGGGGTAACGGGAAATAATTAAATAGAGTAGGAGTTAGTACGAGTCGGGCTTGTGTTGGATTAAGTAATATGGGTAATGGACTTGGGTAAAAATGGAAGGAAGATAGGACATTGGCTCAAGCCCATGACCCATCATATAAATACCTTCATTATGCCCAAATCCCTTCATTTACACATATTCCATACACCACCTAAAACACACACTTAGCTCTCTCTCATCCTACTCTCTCTCTCTAAGCCGAAACCAAGAAGAAGAAGAAGGAGAACCTATTTCCGACCCGAGGTAATGATAGTATGATGTTGTTTATACTCAAACCCGTTAGATTAGTCACGAAACGACGAGCCGACACCGTTAAACCGTTAGAGTCACGAGATCCGGGTGGAATCGGGTATAAACCGAACCTAAGATGAGCTTAAGGGTCACCCTAGCTCAGATCTGGATTGAACGGGACGAAAAACGGTGAAAACGGTGCTGAAATACGTTTTTCCGGCCACCACACGTTTTCCGGCAATGGCAGCGCCGGAAAGTGTGTACGAGGTAAGGGAATGTCAGAGAATGTTTCTGACATTCTCTGACCTAACCCTAGTTCGCTAACGGGAAGTTAACGAACTAGAGGTGATTCGCCAAGAGGTTCGCTATAGAAAGTCTAACGAACCAGACTTATTTCATGTTCAATTCGTAAAGGGAATAAGATGACGAATTACTCTTGATTCGTTAAGGGAGGTAACGAATTGGAAGGTCCAATTCGTTACAAGGTTCAGTTCGCTATGAAGGTCAATTCGTTATGAAGTAACGAATTAGCCAGAAATGGAAGTAGCGAACGACCTCCAATTCGTTAAGGGACTGTAACGAACTAGAGGTTTAACGAAGTGACAGAACAGTCCCTGGACTTAGAAAGAATGATATAAATACATAATAGCCCTTGGAGTTTGATTAATTATGAAAGATGCCTTTAAAGGTTAACGAGTAAAGGTTAACTAACCGGGTAATGATTCTATGAAGTTAAACCGGCTTAGACGTGTAAGACTAATTAAGTAGAAATGAGAATGGTTAAAGTGATATTTGATATTCAATTATATAACAGTTATACGCTCACAGCTCAAGAGAGGAATAACCATTAGCAGGAGAAGCAACCGAGTTCATGTGAGTTTCTAGCCCCATTTCCTTGTTATGTTTTCGGGGCTGTGTGCATACTCGACGTGAAGTGTGAATACACTTACCTTAAGTGGTATGTGTATGTTATAGATGATATACAAGTTAGCTATTATATAATGCTTGACGGTGCTGTGAACGATCTTCGGGTATTGCACGTAACGCCAATGAGGATGATTGCCAAGTGGTTATTAGTGTGTGTGAACGTTATGATGTGACTTGTCTATTATTTAAATGATGAATTGATAAGAAGTGTGTTGTAGACAAGCAAAGGTAAAGTATAATAGAAGTGGCAAGAGTCTAGTAAGGGTGTTAGTGGCATGACGTGAGTGCGTGGTAGGGTAAGCCTATACGTGCCTTCGTTATATAAAGTGGAATGACGTGAGTGCGTGGTAGGGTAAGCCTATACGTGCATTCGTTATATAAAGTGGCATGACGTGAGTGCGTGGTAGGGTAAGCCTATACGGGCCTTCGTTATTAAGTGGCATAACGTGAGTGCATGAGAGGACAAGCCTCTATGTGGTTCCGTAAACAAGTGGCTAAGACATAAGGGACAGTCAATTGGTTAAGTGGTAAGGTGAGCAGGATAGATAGACGGCTATGTGTCTTCGGACACGTATAAATGCATGTAGTGGTTGTATGGTAAGTTGCTTGATTAACTAGAACTCACTCAGCGTAGCTGACTTTTAGTATGCACGCAGGTGAATATGATTAAAGAGCTAGCATGAGGTTGGCACATGGAATGGATCGAACGGATGGCATTTGAAGATGGAAGAATTGATGTTTTAATACGATGATTTATGTTATGGTTTTAAAGAAAAGATTAAAATGTTTTGTAATAAACGGTTAAAGTTTTATATTCCGCGAAAGTTTTAATAAACTCTGATTTGTAGAACTGTGTTTATGAGTAAATCCGACGTTAAGAACGGGGCCTTACAAGTTGGTATCAGAGCAAAGTTCGAGAGATTTAAGTATCCTACATGCTTAGACTAGAACAGAGATTGGGATTTAAGTAAGAAAAGAAAGAAGATGCCAGTTCAAGATAGCCATAAGTCACTCAAGCAAGCCCAGTAATGGTATAGTGTGTAGTTAATAAATGATAAGGTTAGCTTAATTTTAAAGGGAGGATATGTGTATGTTAGGGATAGGATTAATTGATTGTTTGATTGATTAACTGTTTAAAAGTAGAAACTAGCACAAGTGGAATCATGAAGGGAAGTATGTAGAACCTGAGGAGTAATGCAAATAGTTAATTACACTTGATCAACGTCATTAACTACTTACCTTACGAATCATGTGCTAAATAATTCGTTGAGTGATGACGTTTGTGTTTTCCCTCTTAAAATACGATGGCCGGAACGAGAGGAAATGTGGGAGCTGGAGACATTGTGAGAGCTGGACGTCGTGGCAGGCCTCGTCGCGTCCAACGACCTTCGGTTGAGATAACTTCTAACACCGAAGATGAAGGAAGCGCAGCTGGAGGAAACCAGAACAACAATGAAGGGGTTCAACTAGATCCCTTAATCCAAGCAGCTATCGTTCAAGACGTAGCCGCCGCTGTGAAGGACAGGAACCCGGAGAGGCCTGCTGGAGACCGTGAGAGAACTGCTGAAGGAGCGGGAGGAGGTAGTAGGAAAGACGATGAAGGAGAAAGGGAGGCTTCGAGTGTGGTGAAGTCTGTGAAAGTTGATGACAGGAAAAGAGGCCGAGGTGGGTGAAACTATAAGTCCTTCAAGGGATGTGACCCGCCAAAGCTGACTGGTCTAGGAGATGCAATCGCTACTCTCCAATGGGTAACCACTATGGACAAGATTATCCGGATTAGCGAGTGCCGTCCCGACCAAGCAGTGGGCTATGCCACTCAGTCATTTGAAGATGAGGCTATGTACTGGTGGGAAACTGTGGAAAAAAGGAAGACCCGAGAGGAGATTAAGGCAATGAGGTGGAATGACCTGAAGGAGTTAGTGATGAAGAGGTTCTGTGCTGATGCTGAGGTTGAGAGGGCCAAGATGAAGTTTCTGAATATGAAAGCGGGCAAGAAGACACACCGCGAGTACACCACTGAATTTAACCGCATGTCTAGGCTGGTGCCTGACATGGTGAACACTCTGGCGAAACGGATCAAATGCTACATCAGGGGACTACCTCAGAAGGTCCGCATGTTAGTTAGGGCCAACAAACCTGCTACTTTTGAGTCTATAGTTGAGCAGCAGAGATGGTTTATGACGACCTGGCGGCGGATGATGTGGAGGTGGAAGATAAGGAAGGGAAGAAAGGAACCAAACGGCCTGCAGATATCGAGGAGTATGCGAAGGAGAAGACCCAGAAGATGACAGCCAGGGAAACATGCAAAGTGTGCGGGAATATGCACTTGGGAGAATGCAAGGCTGGTCCAAACCAGTGCTACCGATGCGGGAAGAAGGGGCACATCTCTCGTGAATGCACCGATGACCAGAAATGTTATAAGTGTGGTAAGTCAGGTCACATAGCTAGGGAGTGTGGAGAAGCCGTGGTAGTGGGGGAAGGAAGAGGAGACGCGTGAAAGGATTGTCTATTAGCTACTAAGAAGGTTGCAGAAGAATAAGTGGCTTGTCGCAGTTGTTTTATGTTAGTACTGTTAAGTGGTGTTTTATGTTACAAGTTGAATCTATGCTGTCTAGTAAGCTTGAATGGTTTTATTTTTATGTTTTATGAACTACTTGTGACTTCTTGTGATTTGAAATGAATGGCTTATGAATTATCTTGAATGCATGTTGGTCATGATAAATAGTTGTGTGGTGGTAAAGCGTCGCCTTAGGAGTTAACATGATTTTAAATAAGACAAAGTTTCTCGGAAAGACGAGACGATACTTGGTACATCGAGGGCCTCATGGACAAGCTACCTTAATAGCTAAAACACATGATCACCGCTTGATGACTGCAAGTCAGAAGTAAGAAGGATAACCCAGAAAGTGAAGGCGATTCAATAAAGTGTGTAAATATAAGAAGTGTTCCTTTTACAAGGAATAAGTTAGGTTTCGGGGACGAAACCTCTTTAAGGAGGGAAGACTTGTAACATCCCGAAATTTTCAAAATAATATTAATCATAATATTTAATATCGGAGGGAAAGTTTACTCGGGGTAACGTGAAATAATTAAATAGAGTAGGAGTTAGTACGAGTCGGGCTTGTGTTGGGTTAAGTAATATGGGTAATGGACTTGGGTAAAAATGGAAGGAAGATAGGACATGGGCTCAAGCCCATGACCCATCATATAAATACCTTCATTATGCCCAAATCCCTTCATTTACACATATTCCATACACCACCCAAAACACACACTTAGCTCTTTCTCATCCTACTCTCTCTCTCTCTCTAAGCTGAAACCAAGAAGAAGAAGAAGGAGAACCTATTTCCGACCCGAGGTAATGATAGTATGATGTTGTTTATACTCAAACCCGTTAGATTAGTCAGGAAACGACGAGCCGACACCGTTAAACCGTTAGAGTCATGAGATCCGGGTGGAATCGGGTATAAACCGAACCTAAGATGAGCTTAAGGGTCACCCTAGCTCAGATTTGGATTGAACGGGACGAAAAACGGTGAAAACGGTGCTGGAATACGTTTTTCCGACCACCGCACGTTTTTCCGGCAATGACGGCGCCGGAAAGTGTGTATGAGGTAAGGGGAATGTCAGAGAATGTTTCTGACATTCTCTGACCTAACCCTAGTTCGCTAACAGGAAGTTAACGAACTAGAGGTGATTCCCCAAGAGGTTCGCTATAGAAAGTCTAACGAATCAGACTTATTTCATGTTCTATGCGTTAAGGGAATAAGATGACGAATTACTCTTGATTCGTTAAGGGAGGTAACGAATTGGAAGGTCCAATTCGTTACAAGGTTCAGTTCGCTATGAAGGTCAATTCGTTATGAAGTAACAAATTAGCCAGAGATGGAAGTAGCGAACGAACTCCAATTCGTTAAGGGACTGTAACGAACTAGAGGTTTAACGAAGTGACAGAACAGTCCCTGGACTTAGAAAGAATGATATAAATACATAATAGCCCTTGGACTTTGATTAATTATGAAAGATGCCTTTAAAGGTTAACGAGTAAATGTTAACTAACCGGGTAATGATTCAATGAAGTAAAACCGGCTTAGACGTGTAAGACTAATTAAGTAGCAATGAGAATGGTTAGAGTGGTATTTGGTATTCAGTTATATAACAGTTAGACGCGCACAGCTCAAGAGAGGAATAACCATTAGCAGGAGAAATAACCGAGTTCAGGTGAGTTTCTAGCCCCATTTCCTTGTTATGTTTTCGGGGCTGTGTGCATACTCGACGTGAAGTGTGAATACACTTACCTTAAGTGGTAAGTGTATGTTATAGATGATATACAATTTAGCTATTATATAATGCTTGACGGTGCGTGAACGATCTTCAGATATTGCACGTAAAGCCAAGGAGGATGATTTCCAAGTGGTTATTAGTATGTGTGAACGTTATGATGTGACTTGTTTATTATTTAAATGATGAATTGATAAGAAGTGTGTTGTAGATAAGCAGAGGTAGAGTATAATAGAAGTGGCAAGAGTCTAGTAAGGGTGTTAGTGGCATGACGTGAGTGTGTGGTAGGGTAAGCCTATACGTGCCTTCGTTATATAAAGTGGCATGACGTGAGTGTGTGGTAGGGTAAGCCTATACGTGCCTTCGTTATATAAAGTGGCATGACGTGAGTGCGTGGTAGGGTAAGCCTATACGTGCATTCGTTATATAAAGTGGCATGACGTAGAGTGTGTGGTAGGGTAAGACTATACGTGCCTTCGTTATTAAGTGGCATAACGTGAGTGCATGAGAGGGCAAGCCTCTATGTGCTTCCGTAAACAAGTGGCTAAGACGTAGGGAACAGTCAAGTGGTTAAGTGGTAAGGTGAGTAGGATAGATAGACGGCTATGTGTCTTCGGACACGTATATAAATGCATGTAGTGGTTGTATGGTAAGTTGCTTGATTAACTAGAACTCACTCAGCGTAGCTGACTTTTAGTATGCGCAAGTGAATATGATTAAAGAGCTAGCATGAGGTTGGCACATGGCATGGATCGAACGGATGGCATTTGAAGATGGAAGAATTGATTTATGTTATGGTTTTAAAGAAAAGATTAAAATGTTTTGTAATAAACGGTTAAAGTTTTATATTCCGCGAAAGTTTTAATAAACTCTGATTTGTAGAACTTTGTTTATGAGTAAATCCGACGTTAAAGTGAGGCACCGGGAACGGGGCCTTACATTTTTTGTATCGGGTTACCTTTTAAAATTGAAGCACAGTAAAAAAATGTCGAAGTTATATATTTTTACCTGCATAAAAAGTGATTTGACGATCAAACTTGATAAATTTTTTCAGATGAAAATAATTCATTGGCCAACCATTGTCCATCAACAACCTCACAAAGTCAAAACTCTTATGTTATAATTTACTTCTTTGGTAAACCGTTAGAGCATTTTCAATGGTGTCATATGTCATGTTGAGCCTGGAATGGTAGATGATGTGGATGCTAGGAGGAGATAGAAAGAAAATCATTGTGAATTTGTGATGGAACTCCTACAACTGTAGACAGTGAGAGGAAAGGATAGAAAGAGATGATATGCTTAAATGATCCATACAAACAAATATAACATGGCTTAATGCCATCTATTTATTCTAATAAAAGATTATTCATTTTTGTCACTTGTCAATCTTTTCCTCACCTTTTTTTCAGCTTATTTCAACACGTGGTCCTTATCTTTTAAGTCATTTTAATATATGAATTCAATTTTATTAAATATAAATCATAATTGATTCATTCATTAACATTAATTATAAAATAAGAAAATAAAGAAATATCAAAATTGAAATTGCAGGTCTGTTAGAATAAAATTTTAAAGTCACAGGTAATTGCAAATTAATGAAAATAAATTAGGTGCATCATTGTCGAAAAATTTAGATATGTAAGAAACTACAAATTATTTTTAAACTGGGGTTCGAGTAGTAGTGCATAATTTTTTATATAGATTGGTTTCAAATTTGGATTTAAAATTTTCATATATGCTTTTGAACTCAGGAAAATATGTGTTGTTCTTAATTTTTCTCCAAACATTTTGTATAAATATTGCAAACATGGAGAATACCTATTGTATATACTTTGAACATTATAATTATAATCCATATGTATAACGATTTACTATATGGACTATTTGCCATTTATTTATATGACTTTTTTGTGTCGTATAAAGGGTTTTAGCAACAAGATGATCAATATTTAGTTTTTAATATTTTCTTCCATAACTCAGACTAAAATGCTTTAGAAATATATATATTTTATGGCTTGATTTATAAGTTTTTATACATTTAAATATATAAAATTCAATATGCCTTATAAGTTAAATTACTTAATTAAAAACATTCAACACATTAAACCAAAAAAAATGTTTCAATCTCATTCCACTATTTTCGTTTTCTAAAAATCATTTAGGATATTGAAACCTTGAATATCGGTTTAATTAGCTATTTACATAATTTCAATATTATATTAACTTATTCATTTTATTTTTATACAAATACAACGAAATGGGGTTATGTTAGTTTACTTGTCGGTTAGTACAAAATTAAAGTGTTTATTATGGTTTGTATTCAAAATAATAAAGTTATACACAATTTAAATAAAAAGAATTACAATTGTAACATTTATCATTAAAATTTATAAAAATTCATTAATATTCGCATCTTCATTGTAATGTATCTTAATAGAATTATAAATTATTTTTATTTCTTATTATTTGTAACTTAATCATGATTCTCAATATATTTTAAGAATATTCCATTTTCACATTATTTTTCTTAAAGAAAAGAGTTAATTCGGTTCAAAGTTATTTATTATGCTTCCACAAAATCCGAAATCTTTGCTTCTTTTTTTTTCTTTCTACAAGTTGTTAATATATATATATATATATATATATATATATATATATATATATATATATATATATATATATATCGATTAGTTAAATATTCCAACAACTTCCCATAATATTAACTAACTAGCTTTTAACCTGCGTGTCACGCGGGTTACTTTAGATTCTTTTTTTCATTTAATTGTAATTATATAATTTTCTTGTATAATGTCTTTAGATATCTATGTAAACATAAGTTTTGTATTAAAACCAAATGTTAAATGAATATATAAAATACTGTATTTTAAGCTATTTGTATTTAATTATTTTGGTTTTTTGATAAATGTTAAAAAAAACAACCAATCGGGATAACCGTGCTTCTTTATCAGGCTCTTGCATCTTTCACTTACTAATGTCGCCATTGTCTCGTCGAAGAAAGATGCAGTTGTCTAGTGAATTGCTTCTTCGATCGTTACTGGTACACAGTACTTGTAGCTACACAATATATGTAGCAATTGTGAGACAACCTTAAATGTTATGGGAAACAATAAACATAGTGTGAGTTAATTTTGTGGATATTAGGGTTTCGGTTATATAATGTTGTGAAGACATAGCAGTTGAATCTCTGATGCAGCCTGTGATATATATCATATTGATTTGGCAATGTAACTGCAACTTTAGAGATGAAGTAAGATCTAGTTTTAATCATATTGTCCGAACATGTCTAGAAAAGAACACATCCTAGGAAAACAAGACAATGCTTATCCTACTTGAAACTACTAACGAACACCATTCCCAAACTGGTCTTGAATGTGTGGTGGGGCTCTCTTAGCTTCCAAGAGACCGGAAAGCTTTTTGTCGAGCTTTTAGATTTCTCGGTTAAGGAAGTTGAGCTTGTAATCCACATCTTTGTTGTGACTTTCAACAATGTGGAAATTCTCAAACCTCAGTAGTTCGACCTTGTTTTTCAACTCGATCAAGCGAGCCTCCACTTGAATGTTGCTCTCGACTTGGTCTCTCGCTATACTTTGAAGCCTCATGATTTCTTCTTCAAGATGTGAAGAAAAATCGCCATTTTTGAATTTCCTCACTGGTTTCCATTCCATTTTCTTGTTATCCATTTGAGGAATTTTTAGTTTGGTATGAATGGAATAGTGAAGATGGCTTGTAATATATAGAGAGACTGGAACGTCGAGCACGGCCCCGTGTAACATGGTACACGACCCCGTTTTTTTGAGGGAACAAATGTTTCTGATTCAGAGAATTGTACGGAGTCAGTGCGTATCATGCTGAAAATTCTAGGGTGACCACGGCCCCGTGTAAAGAGAGGCACGACCCGTGCTTTTGGTCACTGAAATTTTATCTTTGATTTTCAGCAAAACGCGAGATCAGGAATTTTTGGAACGTTGTTTAAGATGCTAATTGAACATTTTTAACGCCCAAAATTTACTTTTCATTAATAATAAGGTCCTAAACATAGAAATGGGGTAAGCCCGAAAGTCCTAAAACATGAAATTAAGTTGGGTTAAGTCCGAAAGTCCTAAACCTTGTGCCTAATGCACTTGATTACACATGAAAAGATAAAATGACTCAAAATTTCGTCGAATGGATCTCCTCCATCGAATGGCACGGGTGGAGGAAAGTAGGTGAAACGAAGGACTTGAAACTGAAGTTGTTCATTGATATCCCGTAGTTCCATTTTCATGCTTTCCACCAACTCGGTGAGTTGAATGAGGCGCATTTCTGCAAGGAAATTCATTTTTGTGAGTTCCTTCACGAGCTCTTGAAGTTTGATGAGTAGCTCGGTTTTGGAAATGTGTCGGGTTTCGTTTCTTGGTTGACGACGAACAGGAATTTCATTGCTCATCTCTGCTGGCAATTTGATTTCTCAGGGGTGAGAGTTTATGTTTGGTTTGGTGTAAGAAATGCATTGGCAATAGATGCAATTAATAGCCAAACAGTTGGCAGGCACGACCCCATGTTTCTAGAAACACGGCCCCGTGCTTTTGATCTGACAATTCTGTTACGGACCAGACTGACTTAGATTTTTGCAGTGAAGATTATGGCCCACACTTTGTGGCACGAGACCGTGCTTGCTGAGGCACGCCCCCGTGTTTTGAGACACTTTTTTTAGTAAAACAAAGGAACATATATACAAGGTCTGTTTTAATGAGGGTCTTGGCCAGACCCTACTTTCCGTATGTTCATTGGTTTTGGTAAAGGATTACGACCTCCGAGACAGCCTCGAACGGTCCATCGATGTATGGTTTCAATCGATGTCCATTAAACTTGAACTTGTGGCCGTCAGAATATGAAATCTCAACTGTCCCATAGTCATAAAATTGATTCAACTATATATGGACATGTCGAACGAGATTTCAACTTTCCTGGGAAAATACGGAAACGTGTGTTATATAACTGTACACGATCGCCAACTTGAAACTTTTTGTTTGCTTTTAAACGGGCGTCGTGTGAACGTTTAGTCTTCTCTTTGTAAGACCAGCAATTTTCTTATGCCAATGCTTTTATTCTTCTAGCTCGTGAATTTGATCATCCCGATTTTTACCTGCGGACGTTAGATCACAATTTACTGCTCTAAGATCCTAGTAAGCTTTGTGTTTTAGTTCTATAGGTAGATGACATACTTTCCCATAAATAAGTTTGAATGGTGTTGTTTCTATGGGGGTTTTGTAAGCTGTCTTAAGGGCCCACAAAGCGTCATCTAACTTTTCTGCCCAATTTTTGCGATTCATCCCTACAGTTCTTTCAAGAATCCTTTTTATTCCTCTATTTGAGACTTCCACTTGCCCATTGGTTTAAGGATGATATGGTGTTTTCAAACGGTGGTGAACTCCATATTGTGCTAATACTTTGTCCATTAAAGCATTGCAGAAGTGAGTACCTCTGTTGCTGATTAAGGCATTTGGAGTACCGAATCATAAAAATAACCTTTTTAGAAATCGTATAACAACTCGAGCATCGTTATAGGGAAGAGCTTGAGCTTCTACCTATTTAGAAACGTAGTCGACTGCTACAAGGATGTATTTATTTCAGAATAAGTTTGGAAATGGGCCCATGAAATCTATTCCCCATACATCAAAGATCTCACAAATTTGAATGCCTTTACGAGCCATCTCATTTTTGGCTAAGATGTTTTCGGCTCTTTGACAAGCATCACATGCTTGGATCAAAGCATGTGTGTCTTTATATATGGTGGGCTAGAAAAATTCTGTATCAAACACTTTCCTTACCGTGGTAGCGTTACTGTGATGTCCACCAGTTGGTCCTTCATGGCAGTGTTTGTGGATATCTAAGGCTTCCTTTCCTGATACACACCTACGAACAACCTGATCGGCACCTACCCTAAACAAGTAAGGGTCTTCCTAGAAGTAGAACTTAAGGTTGGAAAAGAATTTCTTCCTTTTTTGATGAGTTAGCCCTTTTCTTAGGATTCTACAAGAAATAGCTCTCGAAATCAGCAAACCAAGGAATTTCATCCTCCTCTTTCATGAATGATTGGATATGCATTAGAACTTCGTGTGGAAAATTATCATAGATAATTTCCTTGTGATGTTCGTCTGAAGCTGGGCATTTTAAGCGTGAAAGATGGTATGTGACTAAATTTTCTGCTCCCTTCTTGTCCTTGACTTCTATGTCGAATTCTTGAAGTAGTAGAATCCATCGGATAAGTCTGGGTTTTGCATCTTGCTTGTTGAAGAGGTATCGTATGGCTGCATGCTTGGTGTAAACCATGGTTTTGGAAAGAACTAGGTAGGATCTAAATTTTCAAAGGTAAAAACTACGGCTAATAACTCTTTTTCTGTTGTGGTGTAATTTTCTTGTGCATCATTAAGAGTTTTACTAGCATAGTAAATTGGGTAAAAATGTTTCTCTTTGCGTTGTCCTAGTACGGATCCAACTACAAAGTCACTTTCATCGCACATGATTTCGAATGGAAAGGTCCAATCAGGTGTAGTCATGATTGGTGCGTGGACAAGTTTGTCTTTCAATGTGTTGAATGATTCAACACATTTTTCAAAGAAGACGAATGGTACGCCTTTTCCTAGAAGTTTGGATTTTTTTATGAAACGCGATAAAATCCTGTGTGACCTAGAAAACATCTAATGGATTTGATTGAAGTTGGTGGCGAAGTTTGGATATGGTTTCTATTTTTTCCCTATCAACTTTTAGTCCTGCTTGGGATATCTTATGATTAAGAACAATGCCTTATTTGACCATAAAGTTGCATTTTTCCCAGTTGAGTACTAAGTTAACTTCTTCACACCTAGCCAACATTTTGTCTAGGTTTTTCAGACAATGACCGATCATCCATAAAACTTCCATAGAGTGTTCGATTATTTCATGAAAGATGGGCACTATGCAACGCTGGAAGGTGGCTGGAGCGTTACATGGTCCAAATGGCATTCTTCGGTAGGCGAAAGTTCCATACGGACATGTAAAAGTGGTTTTCTCCTGATCTTCAGGAGCAATGGGAATCTAAAAGTATCTGGAGAATCCATCAAGAAAATAATAGAACATTTTTCCAGATAAACGTTCAAGCATTTGGTCGATAAAAGGAAGTGGAAAATGATCTTTTGATGGTCCTCATTTGTATTAGCTCGTCCTTCTCGTTCATTACAACTGTCATTCTTCCCTTCTTGGGCACTACTTGAACTAGACTTACCCAAGGTGAATCTGAGATTGGGTAGATTAATCTGACATCAAGGAGTTTGATTACTTCCTTCTTCACCACATCTTGCATGTTGGGATTGACACGTCTTTGATGTTGGACCACAGGTTTGTATTCTTCCTCCATGAGAATTTTGTGAGTACAAAAGGAAGGACTGATGCCCTTGATATCCATAATCTTCCATGCGATAGCCTTCTTATGGTTTTTAAGAACCTTAAGAAGTTCGTCTTTCTCTTCTTTAGAAAGGTGAGATGAAATAATTACTGGGAGTTGAGATTCTTTTTCTTGAAAGGCGTATTCGAGATGGTTAGGGAGTTCTTTTAACTCTAAGACTGGTGGTTCTTTGATTGATGGTTTTGAGTTTTCATTACATTCGGTGATCTCACACACTACTTATGATGTTTCTTGATTGTTGTTGTTAGCAACGAGATTTTCATTTTCTAAAATTGGTTTGGTGACATTTTCAGTTAAGATTTGTGCTTCTAGTGTGTTACTGATGGATGACTCTCGCACATAGCAACTTATGATAGAATCGATGATGTCAACACAGTATAACGTGTCATCGTGATGTTGCGGATGCTGCTTAGATTTTCCTATGTCAAAAGTGATTGCCTCGTCATTGATCCAAAGAGTGAGTTTGTCGGTGCAAACATCAATAATAGCCTTTGTCGGTACACTCTTGTCTTCCTTCATTTCTAGAATTAGAATATTTACCGGGAAAACAAATTTGTCAATTTGACAAGCATGTTTTCAACAATGCCCCGAGAATATTTAACGGATCGGTCAGCTAACTAAATGCTCATGCGGGTGGGCTTTGGTTCTCCTATCTCTAGTTTTGCAAAAACCGCATAAGGTATTAAATGAATACTAGCTCCTAGGTCAGCCAGGGCATTGCTAACAGACAAATTTTCTATGAGACAAGGGATAGTAAGGCTCCCTGGATCTGTCATTTTCGGTAGAAGCTTGTTTTGGAGGACAGCTAGCCTTCTTCACTCAAGGTGACATGCGAGAGTTCATCCAGCTTCCTTTTTTGGTCATCACTTTTTTAAGAAATTTTGCATATTTCGGTATCTGAGCAATGTATTCGACGAAAGGGATGTTGATGTAGAGTTGTTTGAAGAGTTCTAAAAACTTCCTGTAGTGAGCTTCTAATCTCTCCTGTTTCAGCCGTCCAGGGTATGAAATATGTGGAACATAAGTTCGGAATGGTTCCTTAGGTTGTACGGTGCCTGTTGGGATCAGTCTTTCCTGTGTCTTATCAGGAACTTCCTTCTCCATAACCGGTTCTGAAGTTGGTGACGCAACAGTGTTTGTGCCACTTCTTAATGTAACAGCGTTGGCTGTTGCATTAGGGTTTGTTATTATGTTGCTTGGAAGAGTGCTAGGTGGTCTTTCAGATAATTGTCGGGCAATCTGTCCGATCTGAGTTTCTAGATTCTACAATGATGCTTGTTGGCTTTTTAGGTCAGCTTCATGCTTCAACAATACTCCGCAGATATCAACGACTCTTAAGTCGGCCTTTTTTATGCTTCGTTTGTTTTGGTCATGATTTGGATCAACATTTCTTCAATTTTTGAATAGTTCGAATTTTAATGGCTACTGGAACTTTGTTCTTGAAATTGAGGTTTAAGTTGGAAAGATCGGTTCATCAGCCTCCTTTTGAATCTGGGGGGTGGTTTCTCCATCTTGGATTGTAGGTGTTACTGAAAGCGTTGTTTTGACGAGCGATGAAGTCATCTTCTTCCATGGACATAAGGATTTGTTTGCAATCACTCGACTTGTGTGTTCCTCCACATGTGTCACATGTGACTTGGTTTTTGATAGATCGGCTTGAAGTTGCTCAAATTTTTTACAGAGTACTTCAATCTGCACGGTGACAAGAGTGTTGGAATCGACGTGGTGCATTCCTTTATGTGTTGGTGTAGATCTTGGTGGGTTATGAGTGAAACTCTTCTTTGCTTCCTTCTCCATGATTTCAAATGCTTCGTTAGGTGATTTGGATCCAAGGTCTCCATTGGTGACTTGGTCGATGGCCTGTTTGTTTTGACTGGATTGTGCGTCAATGAAAGTTTTTACTTGTAACCATACGCTCAAACCATGGTGTGGGCATCTAATGTATATAAAATTATACATCTTTTAGGCATCAAATAATCTTTAAAAACTCCAACTTCTATTAAATAAGATAGCACAGAAGGCTACTTATCTTAATAAAATGTAATTTCAGGTAAACCCAAGCCTCAAACGAAGAAACAAGCGAAAAGAAGAAGAAATAATGAAGAAAACACAAGAAAAACAAGAAACACGCCCCCCATGCCTCAAGAAGCACGCCCCATGCTTCTGAACACCAGAAAAAGGCAAAAATCTACAAGAATTGAAGCACATGTCAACAAAAGCACGGGGCCATGCCTCTTTGACCACGGGGCCGTGGTTACCTCCAGATAAAGACAAAATGAATTAAAGCACATGCCAATAAAAGCACGAGGGCGTGCCTCTGGAAGCACACCCCCGTGGTGAGTCATCATGTACGATCTGACAACATTCAACTGGGACACGTAGACACGGGGCCGTGCTTACTAAAGAATGGGGTCGTGCTTCTCCTTCCAGACTGCCTATAAATAGAGGCTGTGTGGCATTTGAGAAGTGTTCTTGAAGAAGAATTCTAAACGGTTTTCTCTTAAAAAAACACCCACATTACACTCCTATTGAAGATCTTGTAAGGAGTTTGAAGGCTTGGAGGTTATCATCATCATCCATCATCATCAACACCATCATAATCCATCATTAAGAAAGGAGGCTCATCCACAATGGGTTAGATTGATCTAAGTTTAATCATATGTTTGTTATTATCTCTTCTTATGTTCATAACAATGCTCATTATGAGCTAAACTCCTATTACCATCTATAGTCTATGAAGAAATTTGTTTTACTTGATGATTACATGAAACATGTGGTTTAGTTTGATATAGTACATGGTTATTTTGCAATTATCCATTTATGAAGAAATGTTTTGTCACTTTAACTAAATACATCAAGGTTGATGATTTATAATCATTCATGGTAATTCATGTTCTTGGAAACTAGAAATGGTAAAAAGAATACTTTGATACTTTATTCAAGATAAAACATGGATCCTTATGTTGTACTTAGAAATGATGAGATATAAGCTATGATCTATTTCTCTAGTTTTGATAATTCTAAAATAACATTGTTAACACAATTGCATAGGTTATCATGCTAGTTAAAGAAATCATATGTCAATGGAATGTGTAATTATAATCTAATTAAATCAACCAAGGGGAGGTTGTGTGAGTTAACTACAATCACTCGAAGTTGTTAGGATTGGTATTTGAGAAATCAAAGTCAATCCTAATCATTCTACTATACAAACTGCTTGTCTACTTAAATTGACATTCTCGTGGTAACATGACATTAGGATAGGATGGACTTTAAAATGAGCATGTTACTTTCTTTTATGTCATAGAATATGTTCACTTAGAAATGAGGGACTATTCTATCATATATTATTTGGACTAGTTTATCACATGTTTATTTAATAATCATCAAGGAATAACGGAGTGGATTCTTGATATTAGATGGTAAACGTTTGTAACATCCTAATTTCGGTTTTATTAATAGAATAAATATCGTCTATTTTATAGTGGGTCGTTATCGGTTTAGAGAAATAGAATACGAGTTGGGCTAGTGTTGGGTTAAATGGATATGGATTATGGACTTGGATTATGAAAGAAAGAGGAAAGGACCATGGGCTTAAGCCCATGATCCATAATTATATAAACCATTAATCCCTCATTTAATTAATTCTCACACATTCCATACACCACCCAAAACACACACTTAAGATTTCTCTCTAGTTCTTCCCTATCTACACCGAAACCAAGAAGGAAACCGAGCACCGACCCGAGGTAATACTAGTATGATGTTTTATTAGCTTAAACCCATTAGATATAGTCACGAAACGACGAGCCGACACCGTTAAACCATTTAAGTCACGAGATCCGGATGGAATCGGGTATAAAACGAACCTATGATGAGCTTAGGGGTCACCCTAGCTCAGATCTGGATCGAACGGGATGAAAAACGGTGAAAAACGAGCTAAAACCCGTTTTTTTCCGGCGAAATCGTGTTTTTTCCGGCGGCTTTCCGGCAATGAAGGCGCCGGAAAGGCGGCGCCGGAAAGTGGTACGAGGTTAAGGGGGGAATTTCAGGGAATGTTCTGACATTCCTGACCTAACCCTAGTTCGCTACAGGAATATAGCGAATTAAAGGTAATTCGCTAGCTAGTTCGTCCATGGGAACATAGCGAACCGATTACAGTTCGTGTTCAATTCGTTAAGGGAAAGGGATGACGAATCACCCTTGATTCGTTATAGCCAGTTCGTTAGAAGAGAGAACGAATTAGATGGACTAATTCGTTATATGGACTAATTCGTTATGTGGACTGATTCGCTAAGAGTTCAATTCGTCATAGGGTTCAATTCGCTAACCAGACCAAACGAATAAGGCCTGATTCGTTATAAGGTAACGAATGGGTTCATTCGTTATGAACCCCATACGTTAAAGGACTGGGACGAATTAGAAGTTTAACATAATGACAGAATGGTCCCTGGACTTAGAAAAGAATGATTTAATTACAAATAAGCCCTTGAACTTTTAAGTAACATATTATTCAATGATCCAAAATGCTAATGGAAAATGTGTAAGACAGTTAATGATAAGTTCGCCGGAGTTAGCAAATTAGAAAATAAATTAAAAACCTAATGAAAAATGTGTTAAGACAGCTCGACCCCAGCCAGGGGTTCTGCCCCTTGGACCCTGCTAGGGGCTGCCGCCCCTAGACTCCGCTGCCAGGGGCGCTGCCCCCGGACCCTCGTTCGTTGTGGGTAGTAGCTAAGACTAGAAAGATGATATGAGTAGTGATAGTTAATTGATACATGTAAATATTATACAGTTAGCCGTGCACAGCTCAAGAAGGGAATAACGATTAACGGAGAGCGTAACAGGATCCAGGTGAGTTTCTTGCCCAATTTATGTGTTATGTTTTCGGGGCTGTGTGCATACTCAATATGTTTGTTAATACGCTTATCCTAAGAGATAAGTGTATGCCTTATGTGAATAATGTGAAATGTATGAATGATTGCTTGATGGTACGTGAACGATCTTCGGATATTGCACGTACAGTCAGGTTGTAACGCTATATATAAGGTAAGTATGATATGTATGCTTATGTGTATGAACGTGATAAAGTTAATAAAAGAAGGAAAGGATGGTTGTATGGTTACGAAAAAGGTACCGAGCCCTAATAATACTCGAGGTATGATGTATGGTTGTATGGTAACGAAGAGGGAATCGAACCCTACAAATATTCGAGAACTAGGGAACCGAACCCTACTAATATTCGAGGAAAGAGGGTACCGAGCCCTAATAATACTCGAGGAAGGAGGGTACCGAGCCCTAATAATACTCAAGGAATGTAGGGCGCAATGCTCTTTATAACGTAAGATATGAAAGCAAGTTAGTACAAAAGAAAGTATGAAAGTATGAAAGTATGATTGAAAGAATATAAGTTTATGTGTATTGTATAATGTATGATTAACTAGAACTCACTCAGCGTAATTGACTTTTAGTATGCACGCAGGTGAGTAGGATGAGGCAGCTCGCTTGAGGAGACACGTGGCATTGAATAAGAGGCTGGCATCAGAAGTCTCAAGACGTGATATGTTTTAATTACTTTGTTTTTGAAAGACAAGTTGTTTGTTTAAGACAAGTTTTGGATTGTTACGAAATGTTTTATGAAAGTTTTTAATGTTCCGCGAATGTTTTAATTAACTCTGATATTTAGAACTGTGTTTATGAGTAAATCCCACACGAAAGTAGGGCTACCGGTAACGGGGCCTTACAACGTTCATATAATTGAGTTACTCACTTAGAACTTCTCTTCTTGTCACCTATATATTATATATTTTTATTTTATATAAAGTTTAAAACTCACCTTCAAAATGATTAAACCTTTCGACTAAAGTAAAACAAAGATTTATTATTGGAAACATATGTGTCCACGGATCGACACTCGGTTCTTACCGATACTATTATAAATATACGATAGGTACACTTGCCTATTTTGTGTGTGTTTAATCTTAGTAGAAATCACTTTTATAAATTTAAAACACTATCTTGTGCGAAAGCTAAGCTTCTATCCTTCATATTTTAACCGCAACGCACACAGCACATCAGCATCTTCTCAGAAGACTTTTGTATCTCTCCGATGGCGCGTGTAATGACTCATCATCATCGGTCCGAAATCCTGTAATACTGGCTCGATATTTGACAGTTTTATCATGCGGAAAGTATTTGAGGAGAAATTTTTCAACCATCTGGTCCAAGTTGGTGATGGAACCAAAGGAAAGAGACTCTATCCATTCTAAGGCTTGTCCCCTTAGAGAGAAATGAAAGAGTTTGAGTTTGATCTAATCTTCTAAACAGTTTTGAATTTTAAAGGTTTCGCAGATTCGTAAGAATCTAGATATATGAGAAAGAGGGTCTTCATCGATGAGACCATGAAATTGAACTGAATTTTCCATCATATGAATGGTGCTTGATTTTATTTCAAAATTTTCGGTGATTTCGAGTGGAGCCACTCCATTGCCGTAGCTTTTGAGAGTTGGCTTGGCATATTGGCTCATGTTTTGTTCATTTTTTGTGCTTCCATCATTTCTTCCGTTTGATTTTATCCTGATGTCGTGGCGTCTACTGATTCGTCTTTGATTGTTTCAACGGTTTATGCAGTCAGTTTACGTATTCGTCGGCGAAAAAGTCATTCCGTTTCAAAAATTGGGGAAACAAGCTCAGGTCCGAATGTAGAGGACATACATGAGATTAAATCAAATTTAGACTATTAAACTGTAGGTTAGTTAAAGTTAAAACTAATGGTTAGGTTAGGCTATTTTAAAACTAAACTAAAGTATAAGTTAATTAAATTTAAGCTAAAGTAAAGGTTAGACTAGCCTTAAAAAAGTTCTAATCTAATAGTTAGTAAAAAGAGAATTAAATAGAGTTAAAAATATATACAATTATAAACAATGATTAAATTAAAACTTGGATTGTTCTTAGAAACGTACCGTGTCCCCGGCAGCGGCGCCAAAAACTTGATGTGCGTGTGCGTGTGCGTGTGTGCTTGTAAAATAGTATGGGAGATTTAGCTTTCGCACAAGATCATGTTTTAAATTTATAAAAGTGATTTCTACTAAGACTAAACAGACACAAAATAGGCAAGTGTACCTATCGTATATGTAGAATAGTATTGGTAAGAACCAAATATCGATCTGTGGACACAAATGTTTCTAATAATAGATCTTCGTTTTACTTCAATCATAGAGTTTAATCACTTTTAGGGTTGATTTTTAAACTTTAATAAAAATACTTATATATAATATATAGGTGACAAGAATCTAAATGAGCAAATCAATTATATGCAAGTTACCATTTAAGATCAAGAATTCACTCCAACCATCCTTGATGATTATTAATGTAAATATGTGATAAACTTGCCCTAATAATATATGATAGAATAGCCCTTCATTTCTAAGTGAGCATATTCTATGACATAAAAGAAAGTAGCATGCATATTCAAGTCCATCCTTGATTAATCTCATACTACCATGAGAATGTCAATTTAAGTAGGCATGTAGTTTAGTAAAGTAGAAAGATTAGGATTGACTTCGATTTCTCAAATACCAATTCTAACAACTTCTGATAGTTATAGATATGGAATAAATTTGTATTTTTTATTCAATTTGTAATTTTTTAAAAATATTTTTAGGATGTTTATTTTTTTTTAATTTATATTTTTTTTATGTTTTTAGGTGTCACATCCCAACCTAAGGCGGAAATGCCGGGGCGTAAGCTGATTGCTCACACCTCTCAAGGTACTATCATGCAATAATTAAAAAAGGCAATATCTATTTATATAATCTAAATATTCAAACAAACTCAAATAATACAAAGTACATAATTTAAACAAAACAATAAATGCAAATCTAAGTCTTGATTTATTCTTCTAACGTTAAAAACTCTAAATTCTTCACCAATCCTGATATCAGTTCATCAGATACCTGCATATGCATATAAAATAAAATAGTTTTGTCAACACAAGGTTGAGTGAGTAAAACACCAGTTAATTTAAGATACAATATAATATAAAAACGCAATTTTTCCGGTGAGATAAACAATTAAGCCAATGAGCAAATAAGGGGTGTCGGTAAAATCGTTGCCTTTCGAAGTGGGCATTGGCTACTACGACGGTCGTATGATCAAACTATTTCTGTGATTATGATGGACCTCTCCGAATGCGGACAATTAAGCAAATAAACATATAGCAATGTAGGCAAATAATTGATATGCACACAAGGACTAAACAGTTTGTAAGTGTAAATATTAAATAATAGGTAAATATAATACGATAAGCAGATTTTCCCAAAAGGATTAAAAATAAGTAAAAAGGGGAGTGAATACTCACCTTATAAGCAACATGAATGAATTCGATAAGAAAGTGATAAATCACGTTCTTTGGGAAATACTGACGAGAAATCCTAATTACAATAATTGCGAAAATAAATACGAATCAAATACGGAACCTATACTCGATAGAGTCTCGGGAATTTGATGATCGAGTGTGTTCTTGCAAAAGCTATTTATTACTTTAATTTATTATTATTTTGGATCACTACTTTTATTTATCAAGCTTATAATAAATAGTATATTTTTAGTAATATAAACTTATATTTATAAAATATTTAAATAAACAAATATTTATAATTTTTCGAGTCTTTATTATTTAAAACTTTAATCAATTTATACTATATATATATATACACACCCACCCACACACATTCATATACATATATAATCTTCTAGTAAAGACTCGGAAAAACAACACGTTAAACTTGTCGGTTTTAGTAAAATATCACCTGATTATTATATTTTTAATACTTAAAATATCATTTAATTGATTAAAGGGTTTATATAATGCATAAATGAGTTAAAAAGAATAATTTCCAAAAATATCGGGCTGCAAAAACTCAAACCCGCGCCAGTAGCCGGTTCACCAGAAAAACCCACACACCCAGCCAACTGCTCTGGGTGGCCAATTGGTAACAACTCAGGAACATAAATATATAACCAGACAGACGAACTAACCAGCTTAACTATGAACCCTAACATGATCAATAGGCCAAAACGTTAACCGTTTGACCGATTAACCTTGGGGTTAATGATCCTGGTAAGATGATGAGTAGACTCATATAATGATGTTAATCTGATGGTTTAATTAGAATGATATACGCCGGCCAAAACGATGATCAGAATAAGGATTCTCAGGTTAAGAAAACGTAATTAACCATGAGGGTTTTGATGGCGACGAGTAAAGGGTTGTGCAGACGTGAATAATTGTATTATGATTGTCTCTAAGGTATATTAACAAATTAGGTTAAGGACGGTTAGGTATTTTGGTCAACACGAACCAATGGGATCTGATTTTCCGAATTCACAATGTCAGTGATGACGATTTAGGCAAGAGGAGTAATATACATTGATCAATTCCAACATTAGAACAAGAATTGAGCTTCAAGAAATCAATTTGGGTATACGGGTCTAGTAATGGATCATGGATACAGGTTGGGCTATTGTTTTAGGGTTAATATTATATATATAACAAAGTTGTTATATATATATATATAGGGGATGGTTCAAGGCAGAAATGATTTTATTACGAGAAGTGCGAGAAATGAATATGAGCCATTGATTTTGTTTAATCTATGGCCATGAATTAAAATGGCAATGTTGTAAATAATAACTCTTCATACTAATTGACTTTAATACTAAAAGGGCATTTTCGAATTTTGTTTGTAAACTCAATTTTGGAAACCAAAAACTGAAGAATCAATTGGATATCCCAGCAAATTAATTGACGTGCATTCATTTTTCACATTTAAAGTTATTAAGTAAACATTTGAATTAAAATTGTATTTTTTAATTTTGTTTGTAGATAAAACAATTTTGTCTTTACTTATTTTTACGGCATTATGTTTTTATTATTTTGTATTCATAGATTTTGTTGTTATATTTTGCCTACATTATTTGAAATAATCCTACACATATAGGTAAATATGTGTAGGAGTTCTTTTGTATATGGATATTATCCTACACAAATTGGATAAATTCCTACATTTAATTGGTAAATATGTGTACGGGTAAAATCATAAATATTTATGTAGGATTAATTAATCTACATAGAAGAAAATGTCAATACACAAATAGCGTAAAAATTCAGTCACACACTTAAAACTCGTGCGCAATCACCCCATATTATAGTTTATAAGCATACTAAAAACAATTTTTCCTTCACAACCACAAGTCACACACATATTTGTAAATCCTACTTAGTTATTAAAAAAAATTAATACCTGCATTCAGATTTAACAACCAAAATATGTAGAGAAAATTTTAGTTGTGTAGGCTGCTAAAATTTTGTGTAGGTATATCTTTATATAGTTCGCCAGCTATATAATCGTTTTGTAAGCTCTTAAAAGTTTGTATAAGTATATGTAATCTGGTTCTCCAAGTACATATAAATTGTGTAGGTTGTTAAAAAGTTATGTAAATATATGTTGGCTGTGTAGTTATATGTTGCTTGCGTAGTGGTGGTTTAACCAGCTGGGCTACCAGCGCATGCAGCTTAATCCAGTTTCCATTAATTTTAAACACAAGCAGTTATAAACAAATTTGATTGAGAACCCTAGCAAAACGATTTGATAAAATCCGATAAAATTGATCCAATCAATCATAGGGCATTTTTTTTACCATCCTAGCGCGATCAAAACCAACCTACTATTTACCTCTAACAACGATCCGAAGTGGGTGAACGAGATAGAACAGTGGCGGCCAAAGAATGACGAAGAACTCGATCAAACAGACGGCTATAATCAAATTAATATTGGGGTTAAGGTTGGCGACAGGTAGAGGTGCACAAATCGGTTTTTTTGAAAAAACCGGTTCGGTTTTTAACCGGACCGGTTTTTTTTATCCAGAAAAAAACCGGTTCGGTTAATAACCGGACCGGTTATTAACCGGTTATTATTGCTGAAAACTCAAACCGGCCAAACCGGTTTGGACCGGTTTAGAAACCGGTTAGAACCGGTTATTAAACCGGTTTTTTTATAACCGGTTTTTAAAAACCGGTCTAACCGGTTAACCGGTTTTTTTTTTTTTTTTTTTTTTTTTTTTTTTTTTTTTTGCTTTAGGGTTTAGGGTTTCGTTGTTAGCATTCTTTGCTTGGAAGATTAAAAACACATAACTTTCATTTATAGCTTTTACATTAAAAATACAAACATTAAATCGTTATCGCATATTCGTAACTCAAAAATACAAACATTAAAGAATGTTTAGACACGATTACATTAACAAGTTGATGTTTGTTACTCATTTTCTTCGCTACCCGATCCCGAGCTATTCCTTAGGTAATCGTCGTACGCGGCTTCTTCATCGGTCATTGGTTGAGTGTGTCCTTGATTGACCTCGTCTTCATACAAGGCCGCCTCATAGTCCATTTCCCCCTCGAGTGAGCGTTGATGTTGTGCCCTGTCTAAAGAGTCCAAGTAATCCTTGTAGCAAATCGACATCTCTACAGCTGGTGGAGTGAGTCGAGTCCTCCTAATCGATATAACCCTGCCAGAAACAGAAAAAGCAGACTCCGAAGCTACCGTGGAAGCTTGGACCGTTAGTAAATCTTTGGCCATGGCGGCGAGGATCGGAAACTCATCCTCCTTACCTCTCCACCAAGCCAGCAAATCAAGACTTCTAAATTCATCCGGAGTCATGTGTTTCACAAAGTTGGTACCACCATACCTTCCAAGTTCACTGCTTGGGGTGTTTACCCTTTGACGTTTACCGGCGTCTTCCCAAATCATGTAGTACATCCCCATTTCAAGGTCGGTTTGGGATTGGGATTGGGCAACAGCTCTTAACGAGTCATGAATTTGGGAAGACGACCCGTATCTTGTAAGGTAAACATCATACATGTTTGCCAAGGTGGTGTTGAAATCATTCTTTAAAGTTTGGCTATAATAGGGGTTTTGATCGTCGTTTAACCCTAGCTCATCACAAATTTTTTCTATTAAAGCTTCAACACCACCAACATTGATGCAAGGGTTTAACGCAGCAGCACAGGTCAAAACAGCGGGTAGTTCTTGAAAATATTTTTTAAATTTTTCTTTCATTTTTACACCCATATCAAAATAAGGTGCACCCCTACAATGAAGGTCACTCAACTTTGTGCACATGACAGCAATTTTTGGTAAAGCAATGGGGCTTGTTGGATAGTAAACCCCGGATAAACTACTTGTGCAAGATTTAAAAATTTGAAGAACCTCCGTAACGATCTCAATCAATAACCAGTTTCTAGGATCGTACGGTGCACATTTACCCCTATTTGACAAAATTTGATGAAACGCAATTAACGATTGTTTTTGTTGGATGGCTTTCTCAAACATTTCACAAGTCGAGTTCCATCTTGTTGGACAAT
Organism: Bidens hawaiensis; assembly: GCF_021521415.1. Classification (NCBI taxonomy): domain Eukaryota; kingdom Viridiplantae; phylum Streptophyta; class Magnoliopsida; order Asterales; family Asteraceae; genus Bidens; species Bidens hawaiensis. The sequence continues at coordinate 29,693 of NW_027498982.1, forward strand.
CCCAGTTAGGCCCCAACCATTGACAGTTAGCTTCTTCACAAAATTTTTTGTATCTTGAAAATGTTGAATTGTTGCTAAAAACATCTCGTAACATTCTTTTAAAATTGTTTCTTTGCGTTTCGATCACGTTTAACCCATCTTGCACGGCCAAGTTGATAATATGTGCAATGCATCGGCTATGAAAAAACGCTCCATCACAGATAGGTTTATACTTTAATTTTAAATGGCCAACCGCGGCCGTATTGTTGGACGCGTTATCAAACGATATTGAAAAGATTTTATCTTCAATCTTGTATTGTCGAATGACTTTATCCAAGAGTTTAAAAATATTTCTACCCGTGTGCGGGTAATCAAACAATTGAAACGCAACGGTTCGTTTCATCATTTGCCACGACCGGGGGTCAACCCAATGAGCCGTCACACAAATGTATGAGTCGGGCGAACCATTAGGTACCGACCACACATCCGTGGTTAAGTTCACACCAGTTTGTAAGTTTGAAAAGTATGAAATTAGTTCGGATTTAGCGTTTTTCCATGCTTTAAGCATATCTCTTCTAAGGGTCGAACGACTTACGTGTTGGTAGCGTGGTTGAACATACGTTTGCATCATCTGCGTGAATTGAGGGTTGTCGAAGTGGTTGAAAGGAAGTGATTGTTGAATCACAAAGTTGCCAAACTGTTGACGTACCGCTTCAAGGTCGTACGTAAACACCGTTCCTTGATTCGTCATCTCCGGCTGCGAACTACTTCCGGATTCGTCCTTCAAGACCTTGCAAGAGGGCTTTTCTACATGAGCTCTTAAACTGGAGTTTGCTTCTTTGTTATAAAACTTCAAACAATGTTTGCATCTAGCTTTTTGGGTTCCGTTAGACATTTCGCATAGGTCGAAATGTTGCCAAATATCTTGGTTTCGTTTCGTGGGGATGACCCGAACGACGGTTTCTCCCGTGTTCGAGGCACCCATGTTGACCGATGAAGCAGCACTTTGGGAGGCCATGATAATCGACTACGAATTAAGAGTGGTATACTCGAGTATGAAATAAACGACTACGAAAGAAGAGCGTTTGGAGTTGTATAATCGCGTATGAAATAAACGTTTAGAGCTTTTGGAGTTGTATAATCAAGTGTGATCTAACCAATACCCAACCTAAACTATATATAGATGTTTGTGGGGGTAAAATGGTAAAAAAACCAAAAAAAAACGGCTAAAAAACGGTCAAAAACACAAAAAAAACGGCTATAAGGCCGTTTGGTAACGTTCGAAAACCGGTTAAACCGGTTAACCGGTTATTAAAAAACCGGTTAACCGGTTTTTTTTATAACGGTAATAACCGGTTATTTTAAAAACCGGTTAACCGGTTTTTTAATAACCGGTTATTAAAAAAAACCGGTTTTTTTTATAACCGGTTATAAAACCGGTTTTGGGTCCAAAACTTATAACCGATACGTAAACCGGTTACGTAAACCGGTCAAACCGGTTTTTAAAAAAACCGGTTTTTAAAAAACCGGTTTTCGGTTAAACCGGCCAAACCGGTTCCGTAACCGGTTTTTTTGACCACCTCTAGCGACAGGTAGAGGATAGAGGCTGCAAGATTAATTGAGTTGTCATGTACGCTAACATGATTATTATAAATTGGTGCACAATATATTGAGTAATAAGGATCATAATTGATCGATGTTACATAATTAGACGCGTCGGTTAGGCCTCATTAGGCAGGTTCAATAATCTTTTGATTTGATTTCCAAATATACGTCGTGAATTGTAGTTCAAGAAAGTTAAACGGGTTCTGGATTCATCAATCGGGTTAACGGGTAAAGGTTAAATGGGTTCTATGGATAATACTATATATAAATTGCACTCTAGTCCCTGGAAATTGAGGGTGGAAACACTATTAGATAAAAGTTTAGTATAGGGTTAACTTTGCTAAAATACGAAAGTTGTATATATATTATATAATAAATTAAATAATGATATAATAATATTTAAATTTTCTTAATAAATGCGTTAGAATTTCCCGAACATCAAGATGGGTCGGGTTTTTAATAAGAAAATAAATTTTGAAAAAGTCCGAGTTGTTACAGTCTCCCTTACTTTAGGGAATTTCGTCCCAAAATTAAAGAATACTAGAACAACACCGTTAAATTATATATATATATATATATATATATATATATATATATATATATATATATATAAGTGCGCTTATCGGATTTGCATTTAGAACGTTATTTTAACTATTCAAAGTTCTGTATTATGATTTATTTGAAATCACAAATATATATATATTTGTGCGCTTATCGGATTTGCATTTAGAACGTTATTTTAACTATTCAAAGTTCTGTATTATGATTTATTTGAAATCACAAATATATATATATATATATATAGCTTATCGGATTTGCATTTAGAACGTTATTTTAACTATTCAAAGTTCTGTATTATGATTTATTTGAAATCACAAATATATATATATATATATATATATATATATATATTTGTGATTTCAAATAAATCATAATACAGAACTTTGAATAGTTAAAATAACGTTCTAAATGCAAATCCGATAAGCGCACTTATATATAGGATGTACCAGCGGCGTATCCACCATGTCCTTATCATTTCTACATTTGTACCGTTATCCAAACTACTCTCAACTCTATAATATGACACACAACTTTACACTTCATGATTTCCATGCGAGGACTTTGATAATTATGTTCCGGGCCATAATTATTGTTATCGTCGGATGGTCCACATGATTCTCTGATCGTGTGGGTTTACAAAACATTTGAGTAAAACATGATTTTGAGGAAACAAAAATTATTATTATTATTTTTTTAAGGAGTTTTAATTTAGAACACTAGAAAGTCACCAATGTATAAAATAATTTCAAGAGTTGCAGTGAATTTTAATAAAGCAAAGAAATTTTAAGACGACTTTTAAACGTAAAGATATAAGTATTTAAAGTTTAAGAAGGGGTAGCTTATATGTTGTTAAGGTTAATGAATGCAAAGAAATAAGATAGAATTAGGCTTCAATAAACAATCTATTTAATCAAAAAACTTATTTATTTGATAGAAGGTAAATAGTCCAAATACGAAAATAATCCAAGGCTATAAAGAGGCGTTACAATACGTAATTAAGAAAAAAACAATATAAAATTAAGATAGATAATAAAAACGGCAAAAGTCTTTAGAGTATCTTTGTAGCTTAATTGTCGTAACTTGAGGCACCATGAGGAGTTGCAGGAGTAGGAGCAGTTGAGGTTGATTGATTTGGCATTGCTTGGAAAACTTGAGCTTGAACAGTTTGCAAGAAAGTTGTTTGGTGGAAATATGTCTGGTAAATTTGAGCTTGCAGCTGCGGGGTTTGATAGTGTTGGGTTAAGTAAGGTTGACCTTGATTGATGGGAGGAGCTTGAGGGACATGAGGTTGATAGGTTTGAGCGTGATAAGCATGGGCCAAGTAGTAAGGTATAGTCGTTGATTGATCTTGAGTAAGTTGAGGGCACGTTGTAAGGCCCCGTTACCGGTTCCCTACATTTGGTGTTAGATTTACTCATAAACGCAGTTCTAAATATCAGAGTTAATTAAAACTTTCATGGAATAATATAAAACATCAACCATTCATTACAAATATCCATAATTTGTCTTTTAAAACATAATATAAATCATAACATTCAAAACATCATGACAATCTTCGGATGCCAGCCTCTTCAATCCTGCCATGTGTCCATCTCAAAGTAGCTGTCTCAATCTGTTAACCTGCGTGCATACTAAAAGTCAGCTACGCTGAGTGAGTTCTAGTTAATCACATAACTTACTTTACATACACATACACATATACGTGCCCGAAGGTACACATTACATACTTAACTTGTCCATCAGTCCTTTAAATACGTTCATAACTATCCTTACATTATAAAGAGCATTCGCCCTACATACCTCGGATATTATTAGGGTCCGGTACCCTCCATCCTCGGATATTATTAGGGTCCGGCCACCCTCCATCCTCGGATATTATTAGGGTCCGGCACCCTCCATCCTCGGATATTATTAGGGTCCGGTACCCTCCATCCTCGGATATTATTAGGGTCCGGTCACCCTTCCTTCCATACCTCCATATCATACTTTCTATATACATAATCGTAAAGCTTCGTACGTACATACATCATTCATTCTTCATCTTACAACATACATATAACATCAGACCATTTCCTGGCAGTACATGCAATTCCGAAGATCGTTCACGTACCGACAAGAAATCATTCATACATTTCACATAATACATATATGGCATACACTTATCACTTAGGATAAGTGTATTAACTAACCACATCGAGTATGCACACAGCCCCGAAAACATAACAAGTAATGGGGCTAGTAACTCACCTGAATGCGATTACGTTCGCCGTTAATAGTTATTCCCTTCTTTAGCTGTGCGCGACTAACTGTATAACAATTACTCGTATCAATTATCTATCACTATCCATATCACGTTTCTATTCTAATTATAACCCTCAATGGACGGGGGTCCGGGGGCAACGCCCCTGGCAGCGGGGTCTAGGGGCGGCAGCCCCTAGCAGGGTCCAAGGGGCAGAGCCCCTGGCTGGGGTCGAGCTGCCAGGTCAGCTTGGAAAAATTTTATTTCCATTAACTGTCTTAACACATTTTCCATTAAAATTTTGAATCATAATTAATTTGCTAACATAAAAGTTCAAGGGCTTCTTTGTAATTAAATCATTCTTTTATAGGTCAGGGACTGTTCTGGCATTCATCCAAACATCCAGTTCGTTATTCAGTCCGAATGGGGATTCTTAACGAGTGAGCCCTTATAACGAACTGACTACTGTAGCGAATCAACCCATATAACGAACTGATCTGCATAACGAATTGACCCCTATGACGAACTGATCTGGTCAATGAATGAACCCTATAACGAATGGGGTTCATTCGTCCCTCTCTTAACGAATGGCCTTAGCGCATGGCCTTAACGAATGAGCTAGTTCGTCCTTATTTCCTTAACGAATTACATACTAGTTCGTCCTTATTTCCTTAACGAATTAGATGCTAATTCGCTATTTTTCCGCTAGCGAATTAGGGTTAGGTCAGAGAATGTCAGAAACATTCTCTGACACCTTAACCTCGCACCTAAATTTTTCGGCGCTGCCATTGCCGGAAAATCGGGTTTTCACCGGAAAAAGTGTTTCAGCACCGTTTTCACCGTTTTTCGTCTCGTTTGATCCAGATCTGAGCTAGGGTGACCCCTAAGCTCATCTTAGGTTCGATTTATACCCGATAATACCCGGATCTCGTAACTTAACGGTTTAACGGTGTCGGCTGGTCGTTTCGTGACTAAATCTAACGATTTTAAGTTTATAAACATCATACTATTATTACCTCGGGTCGGTGCTCGATTTCCTTCCTGGTTTCGGCTAGAGAAAAGAGAGGAAATAAAGAGAAGGCTTAAGTGTGCGTTTTGGTGGTGTATGGAATATGTGTAAATGAGGAATTAAATGGTGATTAAGGGTTTATATATTTATGGATCATGGGCTTAAGCCCATGGTCTTTCCTTCTTTCTTTCGTAACCCAAGTCCATAAATCATATCCATTTAACCAACACAAGCCCAACTCATATTCTATTTATCTAAACCGATAACGACCCACAATAAAATAGACGAAATTTATCTTATTATTATAGCCAAAAGTAGGATGTTACACACGCATTACGGAGATGACTTGGATCCTTACAATGGTAGAAAGCACGGGTATTAGGAACACCGGTTTGAGCAAGAGGGGTAGGTTGTTGCGGAACAACTTGTGCAGTAGGCGGGACACGACAGGTGTTAGCAAGATGGCCATAACGGTTACATTAGATGCAACGACGGCATAGGAATCTAACCGAGTGATGATGACTACAAATGGAGCATGACGGAAAAAGACCGAGGTAAGGTTTCTTGTTTGAGGAGACTTGCGGGTGGGTAGGATTTGTTGCAGCAAGGTTCTTATGTTTCTTGTTGTGAGGGTGAGTGGAGGTAGATGGTTTGTAGTCACCAGCAAGAGAATTAGTGGGAAAAGTTGAAACGGTTGCATGGAGGTTCCGAATTCGGGTCACTATCCTGGGGATCGCAGAAGCTATCTCTTTGGCGATACAGACATCCAAACGGTGGTCGTGAGAATCAAACGATTGATTTCAAGAATAACATTGGTTTCTTGAATGAGACATTCTATAGGGACCAAAAATGAGGGTTTATAAGATGAAGGATAAATTGAGGAAATCATAAGAATAGTGAAATGTTTAACTATGTAGATAACTTATAATAATTTTGCGTTAAGAAGTAAGGGGATTTGCGTCATAATGATTAAATGTAAAAGATTATAAGATGAGGGGGGTACGTTGCGTAAATAGTTATTAAATGATGTAGTCAATAAGGTTAATGTGTGATGACTTCATGAGGAGTTAAGTCAGTTTAAATTTAGATTTGATTAAGTTTACAATAAACTAACGAAATATAAATTGTGGATGTTGGCCTCCCTGAGCTCCCATGGCAATTTGAATGGCCCAACGAACTAACAAAAAACAACTGAGTTGGACAACCCATGAGCGTTACATGGAAATTTGATTGTCCCAACGAATTAACGAATTAATTTGAGCATTATATGGTGTTTTAACCGACCAAACTAAATAACGACCTATCGAAATAAATATGGGTAGTCGGAGTATCTTGTGAATCACCACGTTGATCACTCCAACAAAAATACGAAAACAAGTTAAGAAATGGATAGTAGGAGTGCCTACGGGTTCCGTGGATTTTTCACCCGACTAACCATTTAAATAATGGAACACAATAATCGGGAAAACCGAGTTTAGCCACGTATCACCGTGAATTCGGTTTAGGGATGCAACCACTAATGTGGTCACGGTTGACAGCTTAGGGTGTTGGTCATATGGCATTTATGGGTCTCGCTCGGGTCCATAGGGTTGAATACTGTGGTCAGGTTATCACCAGGTAAGGAATAACGTCTTCCCTTTGGTTCTCAGAACCATTATGCCAGTGACCAACTCACAGTTTCTCTTCCCCTTTCATTTATCGTAGGGACATGCCACATAACCTAGCCTTAAGGTGCACGAGCAAAAAAAACAGGTGGGAATTCTTAAGGAATTTCCCGAAAATAAAAGTAATCTAATTTTTCGAAAAGTTTTCTTTGAATGTTGAGGCATAGCCTCGGAGTTTGTGTTTGTGTGCATAACAATACAATAATTAATCAATAATTAACTAGGAAAGCTGTTAACAATATTAAAATTGAACACATAAAGGTAAACAGATAGGCACGTATAGGGCTCCTAAAAATGTGTCTAAGGCAATTTCTAACGACCTAACTTAAACCTTCGGCTCTGATACCAATCTGTCACACCCCAACCTACGGCAGAAATGCCGGAGCGTGAACTGATTGCTCATAACTTTTCAAAGGTTATTATCATGCAACATTATTTAAATGACAATATCTATTAACTAAATTAAGTTTTCAAATAAATCAAATGCAAACAAATACACATACAACAATACAACTTATATCACAAATGATCTTGATTAATTATTTTCTAACTTAAATTGTTCACTGAGTTTTCACCAATCTGCATTATATTTCTACGATATCCTGCATATGCGTATAAAATAGAATTTTGTCAACAACACATGTTGAGTGAGCAACACACCAGTTTAAATGTACATATAGTATATATAAAAATAAGTAATCGCAACAAGTCATATGAGAATAACAAATTAACCAAATGAGCAAGTATAACTGAGATGTACAGAAGCACAAAGGCTAACGACTGGCGTGTGATCATATTATTCCGAGATTATGCTGGACCTCTCCGAATGCGGAAGCATATAAAGCAAGTAAGCACATAAACAAGTAAAGTATAAGTTGTTCACACATAAGACAATAGTTGCAGTTTTGAGTATAAGTATATATAGGAAATATAATTTACGCATATGTCCCAAAACGTGAGAAAACAAGTTAAATACAGGGAATGTGGTACTCACCTCAATAGACGAACAAAGGTAAAAGAGAATATTAGGAACGACGATTCGCGGAAATCACACGTTGACGATAAAGCCTAAAAAGATAATAGAATACGAAGATACTAAGTTAATAAATTGGATAGGAGAGTCGATAGTTATAATAATTATTAAGTTATATATGCTATTTAAACTTACTTAGTTTATAAATCCTATTTAACCTTAATTATATTTTATGATGTAGAAACATTTGTATAAATAAAATACATCCTTCGAAACTAATTCGTTAACTATATTAAAATATTTTATTATATGAACAAAGTAAATCTTTTAAAAATTATTAGCTTATTAACCCGTTTAAAATATTTGTGTAAAAGTAAGCACATCTTTTATAATTTATTAACTTGCCAAATATATAGGTATAGATAAAACACATCTTATTAGTTTTATAAATATATTTATTTATAGTTTACTTGTTATATATTTATATATCAAAATATTATTAGTTTTTATCTTAAAACATATATATACAAGAATGAAAACATGAGAAAATAACTATTATAAAGTCGGTTTCAATAAAATAGTTTTAATTAATCATTTTTATTAACAATATATTTATTAAATGGTTTAAAAAAAGAAAATAATAAAAAAGAACTAAACATACGGGGTTGGCAGGGGTCGACCTCGCGAGCTCTCACTCGTGACTCATATGGTTTAACCAGCTGGGCTACCAGCGCATGCAGCTTGATCCATTTTCCATTAATTTTAAACACAAGCAATTATAAACAAATTTGGTTAAGAACCCTAGCAAAACGATTTGATAAAATCCGATAAAATTGATCCAATCTATCATAGGGCTTTTGTTTACCATCCTAGCGCGATCAAAAGCAACCTATTATTTACCTCTAACAACGATCCGAAGTGGGTGAACGAGATAGAACAGTGGCGGCCAAAGAATGACGAAGAACTCGATCAAACAAACGGCTATAATCAAATTAATATTGGGGTTAAGGTTGGCGACGGGTAGAGGATAGAGGCTGCAATTAATTGAGTTGTTATGTACGCTAACATGATTATTATAAATTGGTGGTGTCGGCACAGTATATTGAGTAATAAGGATCATAATTGATCGATGTTACATAATTAGACGCGTCGGTTAGGCCTCATTAGGCAGGTTCAATAATCTTTTGATTTGATTTCCAAATATACGTCGTGAATTGTAGTTCAAGAAAGTTAAACGGGTTCTGGATTCATCAATCGAGTTAACGGGTAAAGTTTAAATGGGTTCTATGAAAAATACTATATATAAATTGCACTCTAGTCCTTGAAAATTGAGGGTGGAAACACTATTAGATAAAAGTTTAGTATAGGGTTAACTTTGCTAAAATATGAAAGTTGTATTATATATTATATAATAAATTAAATAATGATATAATAATATTTAATTTTTCTTGATAAATGCGTAACAATTTCCCAAACATCAAGATGGGTTGGGTTTTTAATAAGAATATCAATTTTGAAAAAGTCCGAGTTGTTACAGTCTCCCCTACTTTAGGGAATTTCGTCCCGAAATTAAAGAATATTATAACAACACCGTTAAATTTTTGATATATATATATGATTTAAAATAAATCATAATACAGAACTTTGAATAGTTAAAATAACGCTCTAAATGCAAATCCGGTAGTGGAATGGTGGGGTGTAGATGAGGTGGGATGGAGGCTTTAAATTAGGGGTTTAATTTGGGAAAGGAGATGTTTTATTTTTGACATAAATAGCCCGTGTAAAGTTTTGTGAATGAACCAAATCTTTAAATAATGTTACACAAATAGTGTCTTAAGGGATAAAAAGACTAAAATGCCCTCATGTGCAATGATATGGGTGACTTAACTAAAAAACTTAACAACCGTTAGTGTAAATAGCTAATACTGACGGAATATGCAAATAAAGGTTAAAGAGTGAAAGTCATTTCCAAAAAGTATCTATTCTCTAATTCGGGTAATTCAAAAGAACAAAAATTGAAATTTTCTCATATTATATATACTAGTTTTAGAGCCCGTGTAACACACGGGATGATCTAAAAATTAAGTTACAAATAAAACAATACATAATCTATATAGAAAAATGTATTTCATCTATGCTTGTATTATTATACATAAATTGATTTTATGTATATCACAAAATGATTTTTTCAAAAGAAAAATGAACTTAATAAAAAAAAATAATGCACGTACGAAAACATACCTAAAAACACTCTATCTATTGAAAAATTATTCTCATTATCATATATTTATAATTGAAAGAAATTTGGTTATGAACCAATTTCGGAGAATATTTCTCATATAATAATAGTTATGAGCTACACCATAAAATTTTTTTTGATAAGTTTGAGGAGCTTCTCGACTTTGCCAATAGAAAAAAAAAATAGCTGGTTAACCCGTTAAATTTTGTGAATATTTTGCTTCACTTAAGCATAATATGTGTGACATGCTTCACATACAACATTCTTATCACTATTCAAGGAAAAATCAATGCTGACACAAATGTTTCTAATTTGAAAAAAGTTATAAGCACTGATAGCCCTGAAACTTTGGAAGTGGCATGTCGAAATTGTTTATCATTTTTTCTTAAATTTTAATAGTCATGGAAAAAATAATCAATGTGCAAAATCCTGAATATTTTGACTATTTCCAAAAATGTTCTTAAAAAATTCGAAACCCAATCACATTTGAAATTATAACTTTCATTTTTTTTTACATTTTCAACTCAAAACTTTGAACCTGTAACAGGTTTGACGATAAATCTATTTGCATTCTCAATTTTTTAAAATATTCAAATTACCCTTTTTTTACCCGTAACAAATTTGAGCCAAATGTATTTAATTTGTACCAAACGATCTATTTACCAACTTTTAATTCGTAACAATCAAATTTAAGTTTACAGTATTCAACAATATACATGGTATAATATGTTAATGATAACATTTAAAATTATCGTATTTTCAATATTTAACAAACACGGTTTGTTGTTGATTTTGAATTTCACCAAGTGTGTTGTGAAATATATTTTAACAATGTATAGTAGTATAATATGTAAATATTTATTTTTATAAAAGTGTATAGATATAATATAAACAGAGTTTAAAAAAGTGAATAATTTAATTATATTATAGATATATAATATAAATAGAGTGTAAAAGGACAGTGAATATTTATTGATCTATGAAATATATTAGTTTTGGAGGGAAAAAATTGTGAGGATTAACCATAAACTGACACGTGTCTACATTTATTTTACTTTATTAGAATATGTAAATTTATAATAGACGAGTTAATTTCGAACTAAACTTGAGCTTTTTTAAAAATGTTAAGAACCCGAATCAGTTTTTCAAAATACAACTTTAAACAAGTCGAGCTTAAGCTCTCGCAATTCAAAACAAACTCACCTAATAACCAAAGTCCAAATGTCGTATGTTACCTAAAAAATGTGTGATATTATATAAATTTGATTTTTATATTACACTAGTTTGAGGCCCGTGTATTACACGAGTAATTGTTAAAAGTTTTATACTGTAACCATTAAGTGAAATATAGTTAACAAAATGATCATATATTTTATATGGTTACAATTTACATTAAAATTACAAAAATTACATAACTAAGATTACACAAATATGTTACAAATAAGTAAAACTTCCATTGTACACTACATTTGTGATTGTATTGGTTGGTACACATTGTTTATCACATATCAAAATCTTTAGTCTATGTCTACTTATAACTCTTGATAAGAGAACATATAGGTATGCTTATAACTCTTGATATAGGCACGTATAGTTGTGAGTGTGACAAATAAGATTCTTTAAGTGCATGCCAACCCTAAATAAATGATAAAATATCTATGAAACTATAAAAAAAATATTCATACACATAAAATATCATACATTTTAATCAATTAATATAATATCATTTCATCTACTCATGTTTATTCCAAAAACATGATTATCCAAAAAAACCAGATTACCTGAATTTTGATTATATAGTCATCGTTATAAACTTTATAATTTGAAATTGATTTATCATGATAAATTTGGTGTCATTAATATTCTGTGTATGACAAATTTTTACTTGATTTATATTTTACAATTAACAATTGTATAATCAAGCAACATATAAAACCAGAAATTAAAATATAACAAAATGATTTTTTTCATTTCATGTTAGTGAAAACTGACAAAGAAATACTAACCTTAAAGTCATGTTCAAATAAAAGTGATTATTCTGAGTTAGCAGGATATATAATAGGTATTCTCCATGTTTGTAATATTTATACGAAACGTTTGGAGAAAATAAAGAAAATACACATTTTTATGAGTTCAAATTACACATTGTTGCTCGAATCCGAGTTTAAAAAGACAATTTGTAGTTTACCATACAAATCCAAATTATTCGATAATGATGCACCTTTTATTTGCTTTAATTTTACTTGTGACTTTAAAATTTTATTCTAACAAACCTGCAACATCAATTTTAATATTTATTTATTTTCATATTTCACCATTAGTGTTAATGAATGAATCGATTAAGATTTACATGTAATAAAAATAAACTTGAATCTCATATATTGAAATAGCTTAAAAGATAAGGGTTATATACTGAAATAAATGAAAAAAGGTGATGACGGCTATGAGATTGACAAGTAACAAAAGTAGGTAGTATTTTATTAGAAGAGAGATTTAAACAAAATATTATGATTTATTTGTCATGAGATTTGGGTTCCACCGTCATGAATAGTGTGCGGTGAACTTGACTTTACTCTTTGAATATGTTGCAATAAAAAACTGTCATTATTAAATTTTGGTGTTTGAGAAGCAACTGATTCTCCCCTCCAGATCTGATCTCAAATCCACATTGCAGGCAGGCTGACCTAATTCAATTCTGCTTTCCAATTCCATTTTGTATACTCTTCATCTGCCTACTTTTCACTTGCGATTCATGCCTAGACCTCAGATCTGCAACCATCTGTTTATACTGCTGCTTTCTTTTACGGTTTTTCAAGTTGATAATCGCTGATTGATAGCTTGTCTTATCGATTATCTGTTTTGCAACGAATTAATAATATTAATATGGCCGATAGTTTGAGAATTCAGCTCCTGAAAGCCTTTTATTTGCTTAATAATGAAATCGCCGCTCACTCAGTTAGTTTAGGCGAGCATTCGTGTTGACCGCTTGTTTCAGATTAATGCATGTTATTTAGGTGGATGAACTTAGCTTGAGTATGCTTCTAGGGTTTCTTTGTTAGTTTAAGTCATGTAAAAGATCTTTTTAGGCTTTATCTTCGCGTTTATAATGTTGACAATTTTGGTATAATACATCTTCAGGTTAATGGTTGTTTTCATTTTCAGAACTTTGGTTGCGAGAGTGTTGTGACTTTTGTTTCGTATGTATGCACAACGTAAATTGTTTGCGCTTTCATCATGTTTTCTGAATAAAAAGTGTTCGATGACATCACTAAAATCGCAATACCTTTTGAGTCTTGATCTATTTGTGTAGGAACTAGGAAGTAGGAACAGCTTCAAACACACCTTAAAATTTCATATTAGTTTGATAAAACACTTCAGATTTCATACTTGTTTGATAAAACACTTAATATTTTACATTTGTTTATTACATTAAATTAAAATCATTTAGATGACTACTATAACCTCTTCTTCTGTATATACTTTGAACTCTCATAACTTTTATGCAAGTTTTAAGGAAAAATGTGTACATTTGATATCATGATTTTGTTTTGGTAAATATGATATCGGGCAATTTTAAGGCGGATATATGAATTATGAAACTATCCCATTGCAGAGATCATGGGCCGTGGTGTGAGCAGTGGTGGTGGGCAGAGTTCACTAAACTACCTTTTTGGAAGTGGTGAGGAGCCAAAGCCCGCCACCGTGTCCACAGGCAATGCACCCAGCCAGGTCCAGGCTGCCGCTGCTACTGAGTCGCCGCCTAAACCTGCGGTCACTGTGACACCGCCAGATGTTACAAAACAGATTCCAGCTGGCATCCAGAGTAGCAAGCTTAACAACTATATCCGAGCTGATGGTCAGAATACTGGCAACTTCATCACGGTATGACTTTGTTTTATTTCATTTTTGTTCTACTTATAATCCTTTCCTAACCATTTTTTTTATAAGTTTACCAGCTCAAATGTTTATACAGAATGAGGTTTTATTATATGTACATACTTTTAAGTACAGAACCATATAATGCGTATACAAGTTGAGGTTCCAGACTTCCAGTATACTGGATAATGCTGTTACATAACTCTTTTATGTATTTCAATTAAACCAACAAGTTTTTGCAGTTCTTTACTTATAATTGATTGTGTCTAGGGTGAGGTTCATTACAGAACACTAAGTTATTGCGGGAACAAAAGGAACAATAGCCTAAATTGTCTAAAATTTTATAATCATGGTTCATATTTTTTTTTAGTTTTGTACTTACATGCAAATGTGTATGTTATGCACATAAAAACCGTCAAACCAGTGTGTTCATATGTTTTTAGGTAATATAGGTTATATACATAAACAGAATGTGTTCATATTCATTCTTTTTTTTTTAAATTAGTTTTAAGAGAATGTAGAACATTGCATTTCATCCATTTTCTTATAATTTGGACATTGCTAAGATTGAAAAAAATGAACTTACTACTTTTGTTATGTGTTGCATTATGTAGTATAGTTGCAAATTGCAATATGATACACATATATAAGCACAATCTTTACAATCTTGATCATGTACAGGATCGTCCTTCAACCAAGGTGCATGCTGCTCCGGGGGGAGGGTCTTCACTGGGTTACCTGTTTGGTGATGGAAGTAAATGATATTGTTGGTGTAGCAGTATAATAATATATAATAATTTCTAGTGTTTGCTGTTGGTTTGGATCCCATGTGTGGTTTGTTGGTTTGGATCCCAAGTGTGGTTTGAAGAAATCATTGTCGTTTGTGGTAACTTTTGACATTAAGAAATTGTAATGGGTTTAAATAGACCATTTTAAAAATAATATAGAAATGGGTTCGGGTCAGAATAGGTTGGTTCATCTTGTTTGAGCCGCTAGTTTTTTTGTCCTGAATTTCAAACCAATCATTCGATATTAATAAATTACCTGGATCTTGCTTATTTTAGTGATGCACGATTATTATCATGGCTAAGACGTCTTTAAAATCTATTTTGCGATTACTCTCTGCTTACGTTTTAAAGTGTACATTTACTGGTTCTAGTTTCCAACCGGAAAAGGTACGATTCAGTTCTAAACCAGTTTTAACGGTAGAGTTCTTAACCGATAATAAACCAACAGTTTCGGGTCATAATTGGTTATCGCCAAAGCAGTTTCAATACTAGTTTTGGTCCCCTAATAGGCTTTTTACAACTCTACTATTTAGAGAAGCGCCGAAATCAAAATAGGTTTAGAATCTTTAGGACAACTTATTTATTCGGGTAAATTGGATATTAATAATCCCAACTATCAACTATTGGCCAATAATAATTCTAACTAATAATGTGACCGGTAATAATCCCAACTATCAGTTTTGTTACCATTAACAATCTCAGTTAAATAAAACAGTTAACTCCGTTAATTATTGATGACATGGCGCATGACGTGGCATGTGACTGTTAAATAAGGTGGTTATTGTTCAAACTGGGTCGAGCCTAAAACTTCTTGACGGGTTGAAAAATATAAATACAAATTACCGGGCTAATTTTCTTTGAGAGGATTGAAAGATACAGAACGATTAGAAAAGCTGGCTGTAGAAACGGACTAGCTTAATTTTCTTTGAGAGGATATCAGAATTTGATCTGTATATTTAAGATTTAAAATAAAATGAAAAAGTGCACCTCACCCGCCAAGTAATCACCACGTCACGCGCCATGTCATCAATAATTAACGGAGTTAACTGATTTATTTAACTGGGATTGTTATTGGTCACAAAATTGATAGTTGGGATTATTACCGGTCACATTGTTAGTTGGGATTATTATTGCCAATAGTTGATAGTTGGGATTATTAATATCCAATTTTCCTTTATTCAGAATCAGCATAGATTCATAATTTAATTGAATAGATAAATATCACGACGTATGTATCAAGGGAACAGTCATTTCAACGTAAATCCCCCCTAGATACATCTATTCAATTAAATTATGAACCCGATCCAACCCTACTTGAAACCCGAAAAAACCTGGTCAAATACCTGATGATACCCGAAACTAGTTTTGACTTTTGTTGACCATACCCATAATCGATTCCTACCCGTTCCGGTTCCTGAATATACTCAGTTTGTGTACCTCTACCTTTACTTGAGGGTAATAGAATACGATCACCAGAGTTTGGGCCGAGCTTTTTTTCTTTTTTTTTTAAATCGACCATGGTGTGTGCTTAAAGTTAAAACTAAAGGAGTATGGGTGTTAAAAAAAATCCTATACGTATATCCGAATCTTCGGATTTGGATTTGGATAATGATTTAGAAAATTTTTTGATATTCGAACTATCCGAAATATTTTATTAATTATTAAATAATAAATATTATTTCTAAAATTAGGATAATTTTTGGATATTTCGATATTTTGGAGAATTTTGTATATTTCAGATATTTTGGATAATTTCGGATAATTCTAGTTTTTTGATATCAGATTCACTATCCAATCACGTATATTCGAACTTCTCGTTTCGGACTCGGATATCCAACTTTAAAAGCATTAACATCATGGGTAAAGTTAAAATACAAAGTACAACAAAAATGAGAAGGGTAAGATAGAATCTAACTCATTGATTTTAGATTTAGATGGTGGAGATTAATTTAAAAATAAAAATTAATGAAAGAGACATGAAGGTAATAACCCACTTATGATGACTTCTTTCTTCACATACAATACACATGTCAATTCCTCCATCATTTTAATACGTCTATAACTTTTTCATGCGACATTCTTTTAGAATTTTTTTTTTACCATGATAACAATCGTTTTTTATCTTTAATATGAATATCATATTATCATAAAAATAAAAAAAAAGTTACTGGGTTTTTCTGTATTGTGTTATTTGGTTGTCCATTGTGTTTTTTTAGACTATTTCCAATGGTGATAGTCGGTTGCCACCTGTATTTAAGAAAAAAGGAAAATTAGTTTCTTTGCAACCAAAACTCACGACCTGTTCGCTGCAGCAACCAAGCTCACAAGTCACAACTGGTTGCCTAATATTTTATTATTAAACATCGACACATGACTATATGCTATAGGTTTCATTAAATTCTTTTTGCTCTTTCTTTCTAAAAACTAATTATACTGTTTGATGTTAATAATTTAAAAGTTTCAAAAAATCTAAAGACGCATTTTTACTTCACTTTTTTTTAAATATTCGGATAGAAAATTTTTAGTAACAGAGTTCATCCGAAAAAAAATATTTTTTAATATAATAGTAGAACTTGGGTCAACCAGGGGGGTTAGTTTTTTCTCTAAATAATATTTTCTTTGTGTTTTAAATTATCATAAATCATATTTAATTAACAAATTAGTTTGGGTTGGATTGTGAATGTGAGTGAAATAAAAAATATAATCCTATTTTATTCAAGAAAATATAATAAAAAATACCGAAATCTACTATTTTTTTTTACTTATAGAGCATAGTTTTTTTTTATTTGAAAGGTTTTATATATTCTAAAATCAAAAGTTATTTTTAATACAATAAAAAGTAACCATAATATATATTTTATTCTATAAAAAGTTTGGTTAGGTTATGAATGAGAATGAAAATACGAGTTTGGTTCGTTTGTATAGATGGAAGATAGAGACATTAATTTTATAATTAAAAGTTGGGTTGGGTTGAGTTGGGTTGGGTTGTGAATGAGAGTAGTCTTAATTGAGTTTTTCTATGTATTATGTTATAGATTTTGGTCATTGTGTTTTTCAACTGATACTCACATTAAAGATAAAAAGTAAAACAAAGATTACATTATTGTGTCTTTGTGTTCAACATTTGTTTTATACTTATCTTTGTGTTTTATGCTCAATATTCACTTAATTGGAGAAAATTGTATCATGTTCATTGTGTATTACGTTCAAGTCATTGTGTAATATGTAGATTCCATTGTGTTTTACGTTTCAAATCATTGTGTTATATGTATTTACCATTGTGTCTTACGTTTCAGGCAATTGTGTTGTTATATGTATCATTATTGTGCTTTACGTTTCAAGTTATTGTGGAATATGTATTCATCATTGTGTTTTATGTATTTGATAACTTGTTGGTATTTTTTATTATATTTACATATTATTACATAACATTATTATTCGTATTAAAAAAAACATAATGATCTGTCGAAATACACATGGCGAAAAAACACAATAACAAATAGAAAGACACAATGACGAAAAAAGACATAATGGTAAACAAAAAGATACAATGACGTAAATTATTTTTTATTCTTATATAACAAAATCATACTCATATAAAGATAAAAAAACGTTTGTTATTATGATTATTCTTATTTAAAACATATGAAAAAGTTATAAACGTTTAAAAATGGTGGGACAATTAACATGTGACTACATGTTTAGAGAGAAAATGTGTAGTATTACTTTTATACCCTTTTTCCTTTGATTCATACATGACACATGTCAATTAATTATGGCTTCTCACACTTCTTATTTTTGTTGGCATTTGCAGAATAACTCAACCCATAACATCCTAACCATCAAATTTTGTGAGTGGTGTTTCTATAAGTTAGGGAGTGGTGTAGGTGTTGTGAGTGAATAAGAGAGAAAATATAGTTATTTTTATTTATATTAGAAAAGTTCTTTCAACACCCTATATTTTTTAATATTTTTTTAATGTGGTTATGAGTGGAGGGGAGAGAAAACATAATGATACATGTATAAAAAAAAATTCTTTAATTGAAAATGAGAGAGAATACGTAATGACTTTTAGTGTAACAATAGATCTAAAGATAAGGGAAGACTCTATATACTATTGTTGCTAGAATAGAGCCCGCGTGATACATGAGTGGTTAAAAAACAATAAAAAAACTAAATTTAATAATATACATAATAACATACCTTATGGATTCATAAGATTTAAATAATGATAAACAAAATTTTATAATTCATGAATCTCTAAAAACCTCTTTGAATACAACATTGAATAAAGACTTAAATGCTTAATGATTTGCTAGTATTAATTATAAGTCAAGAAATCTAACACAATTACCACTTAAGTGAAGTTGGTAAGCATCTTTAGTTTGAAACATTAGGTCTTGGTTTGAAACTTGTATCACACAATAATTTATTTTTTAAAATTTTACATAGTCTTACTTCCATATGAAGATGGATGCATTTGAGGAGAAACCGAGTCATTGTTCTAGCATGAAAATTGGGTCATAGGTTATAACATAATTAAACGGGCTCCCATATTGTGTTCAACAGAGAAGACGATAAATTAGGAAATTGCTCACATGATATCTAAGTGGTTTCATATGTGGAAACTCTAGACTGATGCTGTGTGGAAAAATCATCTTGCAAAGACTAAAGTGTATGGGCTGCGATTTTCCGCCCAAGATCTGACCTGGCTAGCGGCACCAACAGTGAACACCACCCTAGGCTTGTTGATGCTGCCCGACGGTATACTTGTGAAAATTTTGTTGATGAAAATGCTGCACACCTTTCTCTTTTAAAGCTTTTGTTTTATTTTCTTTCCTCTTTTTTTTAAATAAAAAAAAATTGAGAGAGAGAGAGAGAGAGACGGGTGTTGCGTAAAGAGAGGGAGGAAATGCTAGAGAAAATGAGGGTGTTTGGTAAATATAGAGGTGTTACTTTATATATATACTAGCTTTTATCCCCCATATTACGCGGGCTATTTATATTTATTTGTTTCTAATAAATATATATTATTTTGGATTTTAATTTTATTTATTGTAAATAAGTTAATAATATACTTAAGGTTTGACGATGAAAATGTTTCACAAATACATGAGATGTTATAACCATGTTTAAAAGCTATATGGGTTTGATGTGACCCATGACCCATTTATTTATTTTTATTATAAACTTGTTTCTTAATTATAAAAAAATATTTAAAAAAAAACATATATTAATTTTCAGTATATCCATATTTTATATGATTTTCATATCAATAAAATTTAGTGAGATTAATTTTTAATTTAAAGGAAAACTATAACCCGTTTAAGTGCTATCTGGGTTTGGTAAAACCCAAACCCGTGAATTCGGGTCAAGTACATGAGAAGTCTCCATTTACAAAAAAAAACAATCTGATGGCTTTAGAGAATTTAAAGAGATTTTGTTTATATATATTTAAGATTATTAAAATCTAGTATTATTTTAAGTTTTATATTAATTAAATATATTAAACATAAAACTAATGTTATTATTATATTTTAAACATGAGTCTTTTTACACCTAATATATAATTTGATGTTTTATTTTAGTTATATCAATATTAGTAAAAACCTAAATGCAAAGAATGTATTGTACGTGACGAGTTGAGTTCGGTCATTCCGTTTTTTCACAGGATTTTAAATTTAGTTATATTAAATTAATTTTAGTTATATATATAATATTATTTTATTTAAAAATAAAGAGAGAAGTGGTGAATTAGGGAACATTTTCATGGTATTGTAGAAGATGGTGTAAAGAATTATGACGTGACACTGTAAATTGGAAATCAAAATGGTTTTCACACCCTAGTCTAATATTATAGTTAGATTAGATATGCCGAAGAATCTTCTGTGAAATCCAACAAAATAATACGATATCAAAGTGTACATGTTTTGAAGAAACTAAGGAGGTAGGATCAAATAGAAAACATATTTTTTATGAGAATGGTAGGAACCAATCATAATTCATTTAAGAAATTAATTAAAAAGGGTATGATGGTAATTCTTATCCAAGATCCTATGACTTGATTGTTCAAGCTATTCTAGGTAATTGAATTTATTGTTCTTAATTTCTATTTTTCATGGATCAATTAAACAACATTATCAAAATCAAAGCATCTACATATTTATTATTGTTCATCATTCATTTAGCATTCAAGGTGGTGTTCTTCAATCTTATGTACATTGTGTTGTTAATGAATGTGTTGGTTTAATACAATCACATCTTGTGCTGATTTAATTCTCTATTTTCTCCATCTTTTCGTATCTATTCTTCAAATTGTTGAACGAGTATGTTGTTAACGAGGGTGCTGCTAACGAGTATTATGTTAATGAGTGTATTGTTAACGAGGGTGCTTCTAACAAGTGTGCTGCTAACGAGTATTCTGTTAACGAGTGTGTTGTTAACGCACTCAACATGATGAGAGCGCCATATAAGGATAAAATTGACTACTCTAATTTCTACAAATAGTTCATCTTGATTATATGTATTAATTAAAGATGTGAGGGTGATTTTGATTTTGATTTTGATTCTTATTCTTTTTTATGTCGGAAGAGGTGTGACTGTTTTGAAATTGAATTGGATTTCTATAAATAAAAAACAATAAGACTATATTGCCCTTGCTTATAATTAAAAACAAAACCTCTTTCCAAATTAATTGAGAAACTAACCTCAACCACAAATCTAGAATATGAATGGTCACGATCTTTTCTCATGTTTCTTACATAATTTTGTTTTCTATGGTAACCATTCTCAGAAACTAAGAATCTACTAAATAAATAGAAAAAATGAATTTTAATACTCATCCATTTATCATTGGTCAATATTGTTGGAGATTATTTGGAGTTAAAACTTTTGATATGAGTTGGGTCATGGATCTTGAATACGGAAATGAAAGTCGAAGTTAACGATGGGTTTTTGTTGGCTAGAAAATTTAGATGTGGGGTTTTCTATCAAAACAATATTGATATCCTGTGAAGTTTTGGAAGAAAGAAACTTATTATTGTTAACTTGAATACTTCAACTTCTCTATTTATTATTATAAAATTTAAAGGTATTTATAAACCTAACAAATACAATTTGATTAGAAGTAGCAAACTAATAAAAGATAAACTTAAACTTTAAATAAATAAAAATTAAATAATTATATGAATTCGATCTTCTCCTTATCCTTTCTGAGATCGATCTAGACACCCCTCGGTTTTATCTTTAAGGAATAGGGATTATAATTATCATTCACCCCCTTAATCTTGATTCGTTCCTTTAATATATTCAATCCCGAGCAATTTCCGCATCTCTTCAAACTTTAACTTCGGTAGCGGTTTTGTAAGAATATATGCCTTTTGTTTCTCTTCACTAATGTGCTCAACTAGGACTTCACTACGTTCAATACATTCATGAATGAAGTGAAATTTAATATTGATATGCTTACGTCTTCCATGAAACACATAATTCTTCATCAAATCTATGGCAGATTTATTATCCATATGTAACGTCACTACCTTTTCTTCATGCCTGGTCAACTAGCTTAACAATCCCCTTAACCATGTAGCTTGACAAGTTGCGGTTGCTGTTTCCATGTACTCAGATTCACATGACGATAATGCTACAGTTTGTTGTTCTTGTGAGAGCCATGAGATGAATGCACCACCATGATAAAACGCCATTCTGGTGGTACCTCGTCCATCCGAAAGATCCATACCGTAACTACTATCACAAAAACCAACCAACTCTCTACTACCGCATCCATACGTTAAACCATATCCACTCGTGCCTTGTACATATCGTAATATATACTTCAGAATATGCATATGGGATTATTTAGGTTCTTGCCTGAACCTACTAGAAACTCCAACGGAGTAACTCAAATCGGGCCTCGTGTGTGTTAAAAAACCTTAAGCTACCGATTATTCCCCGGTATTCAGTTGCATCAACAGGTTCTCCTTCTTCATCTTTCGTCACTTGCAACCGATGTTTGATAGGAAATAGAGTCGGATTGCACTCGCTTAAACCTACACTCATTAAAATTTTATTATCATAAGCTTCTTGTTTCAACTTTATCTCATGCTTATTATGTGTTACGTCAGTGTTCACATAGTAAGAAAGCATTCCGAGATCTTGCATCTCGAACTCATTCTTCATTTAAATTTTAAAAATTTCAATCTCATCTTGACTCGAACCAGTCACAATAAGATCATCGACATATCTAACAATGAGAATGCCGGCTCTTGTATTACGCTTGTACACCGCCGGTTCTCTCAGACATCGAATAAAATCTAAATCTTTCAATGTTTTGTCGAGTTTTTCGTTCCAAGCTCGTGGGGCTTAGGAAAACCGTATAAAGCCTTCCATAACTTATAAACCATACCATGTTTCCCAGGAACTTCAAAACCATCAGGTTTCTTCACATATACTTCTTCCTTCAATTCGCCTTTTAAGAACGCTGATTTAACGTTCAAATGGTAAATGAACCAACCATAATTTGCTGCAATTGCTAAAATCAAACGTATGGTTTTCATTCTCGCCACTAGGGCGAAAACCTCATCAAAGTCTACCCCGTTCTCTTGCACGTACCCCTTCGCGACTAATCTTTCTTTGTACTTTTTTATTGACCCGTCTTTATCACGTTTGATTTTAAACAACCACTTTAAGCCAATCGCCTATTGACCCACTAGTAGGTTACATAAGACCCACATATTGTTTTATTCGATTGAGACTAATTCGGATCTCATTGCTGCTCGCCATTTATTAGAATTCTTTGCCTCTTCAAAGGTAGACGATTCTTCATCTAGGAGTAGACATTCTCATTCACTCAACATTACATAATCTTTATATCTTTTCGTACGAACTGACTGACAATATTTCTTCGCAGCTCAGGTTCAGGATTTTCTTCCAGTTGGTCGTCAAATTCAGGCACGTCAAGGTCCGTTGGGTCTTCGTTTTCAACTGGAATTTCTTTTTGAGTTTCTTTTTGGACAGACTCGATTATAAATTCAAACCATTCAGGTCCGGGTCCGACTTGAAATGAGTCGGTTTGTCGAGACCAGTCGAAATTTTGACTTTCTTCGAAACGGACATCCCGGCTCACATACAATCCGGGTCGTACAATCTATAAGCTTTTGATCCCGGTTCGGTTTCTATATGTACAACATCCATACTCTGATCATCTAATTTTGAAGGTGACGGTGGGTATCTTCTTGTACGTTAAACACTCAAACACTCGTAAATGTGTTATGTTGGGCTTTCGGCCCTTCAAGACTTCGTAGGGGGTTACCGTCTTCTATACTTTGGTTGGTACCCGATTCAACACGTAAACCGAGTGTCTCATCGTTTCTCCCCATAAATTTTGTGGAAGATTCATAGCTTTCATCATACTTCTTGTTGCATTTAGGACCGTTCAGTTTCGCCTTTTGACTACACCATTTTGTTGAGGAGAGTAAAGAGCTGTAAACATTCTTTTTATTCCTTCTTAATCACAATAATCGGTGAAAATTTTGTTGAGAAACTCGCCACCTCGATCACTTCTTAGAGCTTTAACTTTTAACGAATGCTCTAGCTCCACTTCATGTTTAAACTTTTTGAAAATACCCAAAGCATCATTCTTATTTTTAATGGTATAAACCCACATGTACCTTGTATAATCATCTACAAGAAGCATAAAATACCGGCTTTCTTCTAAGGTAGGAGGCGAGATTGGTCTACATAAATCGGTGTGAACCAACTCAAATGGTCTCTGTAAGTAGGGGTGTTCAAATTCGGATATCCAAACATTTCGGATAGTGGATTTCACTATCGGAATCCATGATATCTGAATTTTCGGATATCCGTTCCAATAGTGAATCAGATATCCAAACTTTGAAACCCTAAACAAGATTGAACCAAATATATCCCCAATCACGTAGAGAAATACAAAAAAGAAGGTCCAAGAGGGATATAGATATTAGAGAAGGGTTTCAGAGATGGAGGAGGAGGTTGTGACCCATCAACATTATGCCTATAAACCGCAACCAACAACCATGACAGAGATGACAAAGTGGTTCAAATTTCAATTTGGGCTATTTATTGGTGGTTTCGAATTTGGATCTGGGTTATTCAAGGGTGGAGAATGTTATTGTGATGGTGGTGACCGATGAAGTTAAGGCAGCTTAGTGGTTGATAATGGAGTTTGAAAGGTGAAGCCGTGAAGGTGTTGCAGACGAGATTGAGATTGGGATATGAGTATTTGATAATGGTTTTAGATCTTACTTTATCTTCCAAACTCATATGACAAGGCTTAAAAGTTAAATAAAATCATTAATATGCAATATTTAATAATTTTGAAAATAGATAATTCGGATATATCGGATATCCGAAATATCTGAAAATTTTAAAAATCACTATTTGAGATTCGGATATCCGAATTTTCAGATAGTTCGTATTCGGATTTTCGGGTAATTTGGATATGGATTAGGATTTTTTGAACACCCCTATCTGTAAGGCCCCGGTCCCGGTGTCCTACTTTAGCGTTGGATTTACTCATGAACACAGTTCTAAATATCAGAGTGAATTAAAACTTTCGCGGAAACATTAAATTCAACCATATATTACATAACCATTCAAATCTTTTCGTATCAAACAAACTCTTGTCTTATACATAATATAAAAAGTCATTTTAAAACTTCATAACATTCTTCTCAAGATGGCAGTCTCTTCAGTCCAATGTCATGTGTCTCCCATCAAGCTAGCTGCCTTAGCCTATTTACCAACGTGCATACTAAAAGTCAGCTACGTTGAGTGAGTTCTAGTTAATCAGGCAACGTACATTATGTTCACATACTACATACTTAACCTGCTTTATTTTCTTTTGTACATATATAAATATATATCTTCATTCTTACTTTCATACTTTCGTTCTTTCTTACTTTAATACTTTCATATTTTATCTACGTTTACATACATACTTATACGTTTTATAGAGCATATTTCGCCCTACTGCCTCGGGTATTATTAAGACCCAATCCCCTTAACAACCTAAGATTTTACTAGGGTCCGGTTCCCTTCTGCCTCAGATATTATTAGGGTTTGGTTCCCTCATGCCTCGGATATTATTAGGGTATGGTTCCCTTATGCATTGAATAACCATATAACCATACAATATACATACATATGTTCATATACATTTACTTGTATACTTCTAATTCTTTTTACAATCAATGTCAGTCATATATCATCATTAAACATAAAAATAGCATACAATTACCACTTAAGGTAAGTGTATTAACAAATCATATTGAGTATGCACACAACCCCGAAAACGAGACTAAAAACTCACCCGTGTCCTGTTATTCTCTGAGTTAACGGTAATACCCTTCCTTAGCTGTGCACAGCTAACTGTGTAATAATTATAAGTATCAATTAAATAACTCTAACTATATCATACTTCTAGGTTAGTGAAAATCCTATCTAACAAAATCAGGGGGCAGCGCCCCTGGTAGCGGGTCTAGGGGCGGCAACCCCTAGAAGGGTCCAAGGGGCAGAGCCCCTACCTGGGGTCGAGCTGCCATATCAGCTTGGACAATTTTCATTTTCATTACTAAGCCTTAACTAAAAACCTTATCAGAAAACTGAAGTTCAAACCAATCGAATCAAAGTTTCAAACCATTCGAGTCGACTTTTCAAACCAATTGAATCGAGTTTTCAAACCAATCGAATTGAGTTTTCAAACCAATGGAATCGAGTTTCAAACCAATCGAATCGAGTTTCAATTCGATTCGATTCATTTTCCGGTTCGATTCGATTCGTTCTTCCATTTCGATTCGATTCGTTTTACGGTTCGATTTGATTCGTTTTCCAAACGTATCGAGTTTCAAAACTCGATTTAAACATGTTTTTTTTCGAGTATTTCCACTCTAAGCACCCCCTTACATCCCGTTATGCCTGTTTTTTTACCGATAAAATGAGTTCCGAGCCATAACAACTTCATTTTTCTCATTCGAACACGTTCCAAATGTCACTCGTTTGTTCCGTTTTTTTTCCAAACATCTTGTTTACGTTCAAGTTTACATTTTTCTTACATAATAAGGCCCGATTTTCCTTAGTATCAAATCTTAGGGCAAACCGACCTTAAAAACTTAACCTTTAACCTAAAACTTTCCTTTTTGGGTCACTTCTTGCTTCGGGTTTGATTCAACATGTGAATCTTGACGTGTTCCTTGCTTGTATGACGAAGATCTAACACAAACTTTTCTTGGTTTAGATTCAGATCTGATCCGAAATGGAAGAGGAGCGTTTGTGTGTGTTTTTTAGTGTGTTATGGAGGATGGATGTAGGAATGAGAGTTTTAGGGGTTTAGGGAGGTTTAAGAGTGTTTATATACCCTTAAGCCCATGGACCTAAGGCCCATCACCATATCTTAATCCATCTTTTATTGTCCAAGTCCACACTCTATTATTTTTATTTAACTTAACTAAATAATAACACACCATTAAATCAACAAAATTCTTTTATTTATTATTATCAAAAGTAGGATGTTACAATCTCACTGCACGAAACATGGTGGTTTTAGGAAACAGGTTTCTACTATGTTTGCCTAGAACACATGCATTGCAAACATGCTCACCATGCAATGTTTGAATATCACCACATACCGTATTTTTTGACTTCATATTAGTTAATGTTTCAAAATTAACCTGACCAAGTCTAGCGTGCAATAGCCATCCTTGGTCTTCTATTGAAGTTAAAAGACATACCAGGGTTTCAATTCTGAGCTCAATCTTATTAAGACGGTTTTGGCTTCTCGGGACTCTCATTAGCAAGCGATCTCCTTCCTCGTATAGCCACAAGTGGTCGCTTGCTATCCAAACCGTACACCCTTCTTTGTTTAACTGACCGATACTCAAGATGTTGCTACACGAGTCGGGTATGTAATAAACGCCATTCATAACCCGTTGCTCACTATTCTTGCGATCGAAATAATGGAACCTCTTCTTTAATGTTTACCTTGGACCCGTCTCCAAATTTCACCAAACCGCTAATTCGATAATCAATTTGGGGAAAGTGGGATTCACATCCGGTCATGTGCTTAGATGCCCCATTATCTAAATACCAAATTGAATCTCTTATCGAGTCGTTTGCGTAACGGAATGAACCTTCTCTTCGCTTAACATAACCTTTTCTTTATTAACTTCAACCGATGCCATCATATGAGTCGGCGGCTTAGCCTCGACTTTGTTCTAATTCGCTTCTTGATTCGGTGGTCTCGAACATTCCCACGCAAAGTGACCCTAAACATTGCAATTATAACATTGAACACCGGTTTTATATCTACCATGATTTTGATTATTATGATTATTACCTTGATTGCCATCTCTGCCTTGTTTGTACATGTTCGGTTTGTTATCGTCTATTCGGTTATCATTGTTTTGATTAAACCAACCTCGTCCTCTACTCGAACCTCGACCACAGCCTCTTCCATGGCCCCGTTGGTCATAACCCAAGAAGAAACGATCCCGAGCATAATTTTTCCAATCGTGATCGGTGTCCTTTCTTCCTTGATTATCGTTTTTAGTATATAATAAGTTTCCCATCTTGGTCAATGCTTCCTTGCCCTTGATTTTTTCTTCAAAAGCCTTTAACCTTACAATACAATCTTCAAAAGCCATAGTATTAAGATCGGCCCACTGTTCTATAGTTGCTACAATGGCAATAAAATGGTCTAAAACCAATGTTGTAAATGTAGGATTACAATGCCGAGTACTCTCCGAGTACTCGCTACAAGGTATGTCACCGAGGCGAGTTTCTATAAATCCTCCTAGTTACTAAGAATCGGTCAAATGTGGTCAACCTCAGCCATAATCAAATCTTATCGGTGAACTTGAACCGATTTTTACTCAAAAAAAAAATAAATAAAACATAATTGTTTTCAATAATATTAAAGAACAAATATCATTCTTTTAATTAATGATTAGTAAGTTTTAGAATATTTTATATTTAAAAATGTATTTCTTTTATTTATATTGATATTCACCTATTTTGTTATAAATATTAGTAAACTTATGATATTTGACATATATATAATAACCAAATATTAATTTTCTTTATATTTACCATGTCCGAGTACTCTCCGATTACTCCCCGAGTACTCCGAGTACTCCCTCCAAGGGGGTCGGCCGCCTAGCGACTTTTGCAACATTGTCTAGAACGCTATCTACTAGTTTTTTTACGGGTTCATGTTCTTCCATCGGACTACCCAATCTATCAAATTGCGAGGCGTATTCCGTTACCTTCCTGGCAAAGTCTTCAACGGATTCTTTCTCTCCCATTGATTAAAATCTCGCTTTAATGATCGTAAGCGAGCTTGTTGCACTCGATCATCACCGAGAAATCTAACCCGTAGTGATTCCCAAATCTCTTGAGCATCACGGGTTCTTGCAACTTGCATCGATACGTTTTCCGGTAAGGCTTGAAAAATAATAGCCATAGCCATCTTGTTCTTTCTCTCGTCTAGGGCTTCTCCGGACACCACCTTCCATAATCCTTAAGCATTAAGGATCGATTCCATAATTACAACCCAGGTTTTGTAGTTTGTTTTTGTTAAGTTCGGACACGAAAACAAAGTTGAACTTGGTTCCCTTGCTTGCACAACCGGTCTTTTATCCGCCATAATACCCGGTCTTCGAGTTTCTGATTTGATGTGGTTAGTCGCCCCACACCGTTCTTGAACTCCAAACGATCGCATATCGCCTACGCTCTTGATACCAATTGTTGGAGATTAATTGGAGTTATAACTCTTAATACGAGTTGGGTTATGGATCTTGAATACGAAAATGAAAGTTGAATTCAACGATGGGTTTCTTTTGGTTGGCTAGAAAAATTGATGTGGGGTTTTCTATCAAAACAATATTAATATACTGTGAAGTTTCGGAAGGAAGAAACTTATTATTATTAACTTGAATAATTCAACCTCTCTATTTATTATTATAACACTCAAAGGTATTTATAAACCTAACGAACCCAATTTGACTAGAAGTAGGAAACTAATAAAAGATAAGCTTAAATTTTGAATAAATAAACCTTAAATACTAATATATTTGAATTTGATCTCCTCCTTATCCTTCCATTGAGATCGACCTAGCCACCCCTCGGTTTTATGTTTAACGAATCGGGATTATAATTATCGAATATTAATTTATAATGACAACCTAACTAAAGTCATTTTCATAACTTCCTCTAGCAAGAACTCTTTTTGTTTCCGATCCTGAATATGAAAAATTGGTTGAGATAAAAGAACAATAACCGGATAGTCGGATGTCAATTTGCTAGCATATTATAATTTCTTTGTGAGGTTAGGAATAACAAGTACATCATGTAACTTAATATACCATTGCCAAATTAAACACGAGTGTTACATTGATAAGAACCGGGTTGTTTAACGATTCAAAATTAGGAGCCATATGTGCGGTTGCCTAGAGTAAATATTCTAATCCAGCTTGTTATGAGTAACGTGACATTGATGATGAAACTCTTTAGCTAGGGAGTCATCTGATGAAGCATGTAGTCTTGCATATTTTGGTAAGTCAGGACAAGAAGTAGCCACATGGTCATGAGATTTGCAAAGCTAACATTTAGATGGCTGTTTTCATAGTACCTCCCCTGACCACCATGATAACCCTTTCCATGAGAATCATTGCCGCGACAATTATTAGAGAAACATCAGTGAGAGGGATATAACATTCTGCTTTTGAAGAAGACAAATAAAATAAATTTCGTTTATTCATAAGTGTGTCGTTTATCGATTTAGATAAATAAACTAATATAAGGTGGGCTTGGACATTTAAAAAATGAAATAAGGGATGGAATGTAAGGGAATATGAATACCCCTTAAACCCTAATCCTTTCCATTTTCATCCATTTCTACACTATAGCCTACACCTTCAAAAAAAACACACACACAAACACTTTCCTTTATCCCGAACCAAGATCCGAAGGTGGGAACCCGAGCTTTATAGTGTTAGAGCATCGTAACAAGCCAAAGCCAATATCAAAACAAGATCACGTGCATAAACCGACTCGTTTAAGGTACGTTTATAACGGAAACTTGTTCGTTTATGCTCGTTTCGTTTAGTATTCTTAGATTTACACAAAAATGGTAAAAACGAAACAAATGCAATGATTCTCAGTAAAATCCGTTAACGTTTAATAGATTAATCAAGGGTAAATGAGCCGTATGTATATATGTATCAATCGCACAAGCTAAACACTATGTTTGAATGAATGGATGATTAGGGTTTGTAGGCGCTGTAAATACTAGTTCATTGATACCAAAATCACGTTGTTTCATCGTGATTTGAAGGATAATTGCATATTTGGGTCTTGACTGTTTTTTTCGATTTTGACTTTGACCTCGGAGTCAAAGATTTTGATAAGACTGATGCTGATGCTCATTCGTTATGATTGAACTAATTGTTGGTCATTCGTTATACAGTTATAATGAATAGGATTCATTCGCATGTATTTGATGACGAATGAACCCTTCATCCGTCTTAATGAATCAACCAATGGCATCTGTCATTCGTTATTCATCCATTTGCTATGATAAGATAACGAATCAGTTCATTCGCTATAAGATACAATTACATACTCTTGTAACCTATGAGCCCTCATTCGTTTCAGTGAAAGCACGAATGGCCTTAATCATTCGTTATACACAGATCAGGTCATTCGTCATAACGAATTGGATAACGAATGAGGCCTAAACAAAGACCATTCATTATAACGAATGAGTTAGCTAATAAAATAATAATTTAAGAATTCTAATGAAAATTAACCCCAGCCAGGGGCTCTGCCCCTTGGACCCCGCTAGGGGCTGCCGCCCCTAGAACCCCGCTGCCAGGAGCGCTGCCCCCGGACCCCTCGTTCGTTGAGGGGTATATTAAACTAGAAATGCGATAAGGGTAGTGATAGTTAATTGATATGTGTAATTGTTATACAGTTAGCTGCGCCAGTTAAAGAAAGGAGTTACCATTAACTCTGAGAGGAACCAAGTTCATGTGAGTTTCTAGCCCCATTTCCTTGTTATGTTTTCGGGGCTGTGTGCATAATCAATGTGAATAGTTAATACACTTACCTTAAGTGGTAAATGTATGGTATGTGAATGTGTATGATATGTAAATGTGTATGAACGATATATGTAAGAGGATAAGAGTATGTACGAAAGTATTTAATGAAATGTGTATGTAAAGAAACGTATGTATGGATGTATGGAAAGAAGGGACCAGACCCTAATAATATATGAGATAGAAGGGACCAGACCCTAATAATATCTGAGACAGGAGGAAGCAGACGCTAATAATATCTGAGATAGAAAAGAAATGGACCAGACCCTAATAATATCTGAGATGGTAAAAATAGTTATGTATGTAGTATGAAAGTATGAAAGTGTGATGGTATGAAAGAATGTATGTATGAATGTATGAAGGTACGAAAGAAAGGTAACATGTAAAGTATATTATTTGTATCTTCGTATGCGTATACGAAAGTTAGTGTATGAAGGCATGTTACATGATTAACTAGAACTCACTCAGCGTAGCTGACTTTTAGTATGCACACAGGTGAGTAGGATGAGGCAGCTGGCTTGAGGAGGGACACATGGCAGATAAATAAAGAATATGGCATCTGAAGATTTAATTAACATTGTTTGAACTTAAAGACATGTTTTATATTGTTTGAAATTTAAGACTTATGTAATGAAAGATTGAAGTTTTATTTATTCCGCAAAAGTTTTATTTCACTATGATATTTAGAACTGTGTTTATGATTAAATCCAACGCTAATGTAGGGCACTGGGACCGGGGCCTTACAAGGGACGAGTATGCTGAGCTTGAAACGCAGCCGGGGGTGTACCGGTACCATGAAGGGACTGAACAAACAGTTAGTGACTTTCGGCTTGAGATACAAGATCTTGAAAAAGTGGTGTGGTGCGGGTTTGGTATTACATATGGATGCTGAAAAGTTTTTATAGGAAGGACCTAGCACCCAAAGGAACCAATAAATCTTGTAGGTTATACTACCAGATTACCAACTGCGGCTAGCTGATTACATATAGATTTGAATTTACAACCGTATTCAGAGACGCTCGACGTACCTTTGGTAAGTTGCCTGAGAGTGTCACGTAATGCATACACGCGCCCGAGAGAAGAGTTGTTGTATGCGGATTCAAGAGCCAGCCAGATGTTACGAGCCCCGAAGATACCGAGTACTTCAGTGCTAGCTTCTTCCGTAAGAGAGGCATTCAAGATGACTATTGCTCGTTGGTCATTTTTTTTCCATGTAACAGCTTCTGGGCTGGAGATAATTTTGTTATCAACAATGAGAGTGGTAGGCGGTTCAGGGTAGGAACCGTCAAATATGGCTGCTAAGCTTTTGTAGGTAGAAGATATGGAGCATGTTATTGCTCTATAGTAGTTAGCTGGTAGAGTTTTGTTGGATTGTGATAAGATGAAGAAGAGTACTCATGGTTAGGGAAGAATCCGTGGCGTCGACCATGGGAGAGGAAAAGAAGAAACTATAGGAAGTTAGGGTTTTAGAAAAAAAAAATATGACCGTATGGCTGATACCATGTGATAGAATTAACCTCATCTTGTATTGAGGATTCAATAGACTTATATAAATAATTACATAACAATCACTCTATGATTATAGGAGTGTTGACTAAGTACAATATGAAACAAATAAATATAATAAATGTGTATATTATTCTCCAATAGTTAAACTTAAGGTACATAAATTTTAAATTCAGCTAAACATGAATACTCCTATATAATATGTTTAAAACATTCTAAATCATTTTTAATCACACACATGTCATTTTCACTTTTGTTGAATGGTAAGAAAATTAAGGTGTGAAATTGATAGTCATAGGTTCAAACCCTTCCCAGTGTAAACTTTAGTAATAGGTGGTCATAGGACACATATTTTTAGCGGTTAAATTTCTTTTTGTTTTTTTCTAATACTTCTTTTATATAAACGTATATATTATAAAATAATATGTTGTCACAACCCATCCTATGACAGAAATGTCGGGGCGTGAACTGATTGCCACCGCTCTCAAGGTACTATCATGCAATATTTAAATGACAAAATCTATTAATTTAATTCAAATATCAAATAAATCAAATACAAACAATTACATAATTCATACAACAATACAACTTATATTACAAATTATCTTGATTAATTATTTTCTAACTAATCTTCACTAAGTCTTCACCAACCTACATTAAATTTCTATGATAACTTGCATATGCGTATAAAATAGAATTTTGTCAACAACACATGTTGAGTGAGTAAAGCACCAGTTTAAGACACAACAATAATAGTATATAGTAAATAAAGAAAGATGCAAACTGTTCCTGTGAGAATAAACAGTTAAGCCATGTCACATAACACAATCAATCAAACCAAAAAGAAAGCAAACCATAAAGAAAGAAACCATAAAGAAAGCAAACCATAAAGAAAGAAACCATAAAGAAAGGGCTCAACAAATCCATAAAAATGGACATTGGTTACCAAAGCAAGGACTAAACCGTGCCATAAAAATGGACATCGGTTGCCGAAGTAAGCAAACAATGTTTAAATAAAGCAAGTAAGCAAATAACAAGTTAAGCATAAACTGATATACACACAAGGATTAACAGTTGCGGTTTTAAATACTAGATAATAGATAAATATATAAGATACGCACATGTCCCCAAAAAGGTTTAAAAATAAGTAAAAAAGGGGAGTGATTACTCACCTGCTCAAATAAGAAAAACGGGAATGAATACGACAAGAAAGCGATAAACCACGCTCGACGAGGTGTATCAATAACGAATTTCCTAAGTAACAATAATTACAGGAATTAAATAAGAATTCAACAACGAATATACAATTAGATGGAGACCCGGGAATTTATGATCGAGTGTGTTCTTTACGAAAATCAAATATAACTTAGTTTTATTATTTTATCGTAATAAATATGATTTAATTATATAAAAATACTTGAATAAATATTCGTAAAATTGTGGGTATACTATATAAATAGATTTGTTTTTAAATGATTATTTTAAATTAAAAAATACATTTTATATATGTTTATGTATATTATTAACATAGATTTCTTTTAAATAAATACTGTAAATGATAGATAATGAATAATATTTTTTTTCAATATCAATTCTGCAGTTATTTTATATAATTTACTATAAAACGATTACAATAAAGTGGCAGGCAAACATGCAACAAGCTGCGCCGCAACCCCCTTTTGAATAGCAAAGCCAATCCTGCTAAAAACGAAGCTTTGGGACCTAGAAGCTGAAGAGGTTCAGTGTACGACGCGCTGAAACCTACTCAAAAATTTCACAGCCTCTGGAGCCAGAAAACCAAATGTATCAAAGGCAAATGGTAGAAAGACATGTTGATTATCTAAACAAGCTTTCTCGTGTTTAACAACTTTGCCCGATTCAGCCTTCAACGCAGCCTGACCCACAACAAACCCACGGTCCCTGAGCCCAACAAGAGGAGACACTCCTGTAAGATCCACACAGGCGTGTTTCCCCCCTGCCCACCCGAACACAAGAATATCAGCTGGTCGTAAAGTAGACCTCCCTTCAAGAGGATCCGTGAGAAAGTTAACAGGGGCCTCCTTTTTAGCAAAAATCCCTGCCCGTTTAAGAACATCACACAGAACATCCCTAACCAGATCATGTCTGTATTTAAAGCCAGGCAATTCTGTGCAATGCACCGCATGGTCACCAAAAGAATCCAAACAGACCTTACGACAAATTGGACAAGGTTCATCCGTCGGGAACACAGGGATCATTAACCGGTACTTAAGGATAGCCCGATACTCCAAACCCGACATACGTTGGCCTAATTCTTCAATGGGGATGGCCGTTAGAAAATCCTGAGCCCGAGGAGCCCGAAGGCATTCAAACACCGCCTTTTGGCGAGGGGATAGATCAAACTTCACTTCTAAACTCTTGACGATTCCACTAAATAAGGCACTCGCCACAACATGTTGGGCTTTAGGGGGGCGGTGTCCTTATTAGAGAACCCGCTAAGATCAAAAATCTGGAAGTGAAGTACGTAAACGATCCATCGCACACCCATAATCAGAGTCCAACCCATAAATATCACAACCCCGAAGAATATGGTCTTGCAAACACCACGACTATGCTCTCGAAGCCACAAAAGCATTGTAGATACATCCTCGGCTGAACAGAGACCCAACCCCCCATAACAGGTCGGAAGTGATGCCAACCTCCATTGGAGATCCCCAAAGAACGGACCTCCACAAACCACGATATCCTCAATCGCCCTTCGAAGACCATTGTCAAATATAGAAATAGCTTCCCCCACATACATAGGTTGGCACGTTCTTAAACCGAACAAAAGCTTGGCGACTCCCATACATGAGCGAAGCAAAAGAAGCTCGCATTGAGGATCCCGAAGTCTTGGGAGACAGCTCATCAGTTCCACAGCGCTAGATGCCCTTTTCATAGCCAAACTGCTGATAAACCCCGCATCCTGGCTTACAGCACCACCAAGGAGTTTCACGCCAAGCACCGGCCTTCCAATCCCGCAAGGGAACAACCCCTCCTGCGCCTTCACCCCATTGCATGTTGGCCAAAATAACTCTGTTTTCTTAACGTTTAATTCAAGACCCAAACGAGGCCCCTCAGACCTGATAATATCTAATGCTTTGGCTACCTCTCTAGTATCCCCGATAATCGTGCCATCATCCAAGTACCAAGCATGAAAGAGAAGCTTGCACCGATCTCTGATTTGGTGAACAAGTGGGTGCAAAGCTAAGGCAAAAAGGAGAGGCCCAAGAGGGTCCCCCTGTTGAACCCCAGTGGTGGATTTAATGAAAGTATCACCCACATATAACCTAGCCGACTGCCCATATAAAAAATCCACCCAAAGAGAAATGGAAGGACATCGACTCCGGACCTCATGTAGAAGGGTCGTTCTATCTACTAAGTTAAAGGCATTGGAGAAATCAACAGTAAGCATAGCCAATGACCCATCCAAATGAAACTAATTTAGAAACCTGTTCGTGCTATGAAGCACGGCCTCTGCCCCACTCCGGACCTCATATAAATAATAACTAATAATATTTATGTAAATTATAATCTTTTTATAAAACACTTGTTTTTATACAATATGTTAAATAACGGGATATTCTAGATATATATATTAAATACCCATTTTTTATAAATTAAAACCTTTATCAATTAATAACTAAATATATGTGTGTATATATGTAGGGTTTTAACCATGGTTCGAAACGTGATAAGTTAATATGACGGTTTTGTAAAAATACCGATTAATTATTATGTTTTAATTATACAATGAACTAGTTAAACAAGCTGTCCAAAAAATAGAACATTCAAAAACTGTTGCCGGGATTCGAACTTGAGATGATGGCCGGCATAATCAAACAACACCACCGCTAGGGTGCTAGTTGTATATAACTCGAATCTGGAATAAGATAACTAGACAGTTAAATGCGCAGATCAAGCTACAAACCCTAGGAGCATCAATCGTGTTATCCTGATTATGATCGATTAGTTTAGGTTAGGGCTATTATAGAACGAACTGATACGAACATAACCATGTGATTAATTACCTTGGCCGCTGCTTGTATGATGGATAATTAGGATGAACAGGAGGCGGCTGAGTTGATGACGAACGACCAGTAGCAGGTACTAATAATCAAATTACCGATGGGGTAATTGACGGCGCATGTTATATGATGTGACTGCGAGTTTAATCGAATTATAAAGGTCGATAGCTTATATAGTAAGTTTCAATTGGAGTCGGCTAGGTTAAACGAGTAATACGAATCAATTGGATTATGTTAACTTAATTAAATTGTTGGTTAGGCCGATTATGGTATGTGTAATATGAATATTGATTCAATTTCCATAATGCATGCGAGAATTGAGGTCCAAGTTAGGCAGATTATAAACGAGTATGGGAAACGGGTTGGACATGGATACGGGTTCAGGGTAAAAGGGTTCATGGATAAATTGCAAGTTAATCCCTGAACTATTGAGGTGGAAACAGAAATAGGTTAAAGTATAGTTAAGGGTTCAAAATGCATATATTTAGAAGTTATTTATATAATATATATACTTTTTTTTATCAAATAAATATGACAAGAAATGAATAATAAAATAATAATTATTTGATACACGCGATATTTATCGTTTAAATTTCCCGAATATAGTAACGGGTCGGGTTAAAAATAATAAATTAAAAATCTCGAGTTGTTACATATGTAATAACAATTGTAAAGTTTTCTCTATTCATGTGGATTTGCACGATTGATGTGAAGTGTGCTCGCTTAAAAGTGTAATATGTCCTTGACATTTTTATTTAGCTTTCGTGACGTGTTGAAGTTTAATAAGTTCTTGACGTTTGAGAAGGAAAAAGAATTGTGGTTCATGTGGTGTGCTTGATTGCGATGTGGTATTAAGGAAAAGGAGGAATGCGATTGTTCATAGGGGAATTTCGACTCAAGTCTTAAGCTTTTTAAAAGAGAGAAAAGTTTTGGGCTTCCTTTTGATTAATCAAAGGGAATGAAAGAGGGGCTAACCTAAGAGGATTGTGGTCGTTTTAATTTGTAACGTTTTGTTAGTTCAGGTGGTGCTTTTCCATGTTTTTGTTGGTGGCTTTGCTTGTGGCCATTTTGTGGTGTATCTAGCATCTTGAAACAAACAAAAGCTAAAAAGGAGGTTTACTATTGGAATGTGTTCTCTAATCAGATGTTATATTCCATGTAAACCAATTATAATAAAGGGAATGTTAACGTACAAATGAAATTAACAAGCTAAAAGTGAGAATTAAGTAGAGTAATTATATATATAAGTAGAGTAATTGTATAATTACTCTGATATAATTATATTTCATGTATAATTACTCTGATATAATTACATAATTACTCTACTTGTATATATAATTACTCTACTTGATTCTCACATTTTACACGTTAATTTCATTTGTATTTGATCCAAACACACTTATAATAATGATTATTGGTCAATAATAATAATAATAATAATTTAAAACTAAAATTTTATGTTTATAATATCTTTCAACTCGTGACTAGTATGAGGAATAACTTAACTTGGGAAAACGCCTTTTTTAATGTGATGTAGTGATCAAAAGCTTGAGTTTCTTAGTAGAGACTCAAGTTTAATTCCTACAGACAATAATTTGGGTGGGGATATGAGTACCCAGTTAAGTAAGATTGAGATCTTTCTGATCTCCAGTTCAACCCTGAGAGTGTCCGGGTTTTACCACCAGTGGGTATTCAGGCGGGTGAGTTTTCCCCGAAACTGTAGATAACTAAAAGGAAGGCCTCCGTGCGACTAGGTTGGGGCCAGCTGGTGGTGGCCTTTTGCCATCTGGTCACCTCATACGAAGTATCGACAATTCTCTGTTTGTTGGCCCTTCAATAAAGGAACACTTTGATCTCCAGAGAGCGTCCGGGTTTTACCACCAGTGGGCCTTCGGACGAATCGGTTTTCCCTGGAACTTAAGATAACTAGGAGGCACTTAAGGGCCTCGTACGGCTGGGTTGAGCTAGCTTACGATGACCTTTTGCCATTGGGTTACCCCATACAAAGTATCTAGTCAATGATTTGTTTGTTGGCCGTTAAAGAAAACTCGGGAAAGGAAATAAATAACTTTTCAAGTGTTTTAGGTTCAAAGAAATTATTAATTTGTTGATTTTATAAGAATATTAATTTTGTCATAATCATCATCCCCGACATCCAAAAGGACCAAAAGTATGTTCTTCCATTTCTAGATTACCCATAGCATTGTCTAACCAACTCCATCAAGACTAACCGACCATCAATAATCTGCATGGCCAAAACTGCCAGAGATAATGTTCAATGATTGAATTAACTCACGGTGGTTATTATTATTATTATTATTATTATTATTATTATTATTGATCTACTTCTGAGCACCAGCAACACTTTACCTTAACAATATTAGCAACGTCACATTTAATTTCAAACTTTTCTAATAAAATTTCACTTAGTTTTTCAAAATCGTCAAACCTTCACAAACCACATATTAAAAATATTAAAACAATATATATATATAATGTGTGTATATGTATGTACTATATTTTATCCCCCCGTATTACGGGGTTGATCTACATTATTCGTTACAATATTTATACATTTTATTGAATTTAATTTTATTTATTGTAAGAAAGTTAATAATATACTTAAGGTTGGATGATGAAAGAACTTCACAAACAAATGAGATGTTATAACTAGGTTTAAAATATATTTGGGTTTGGTGATACCCATAACCCACTTATTGTTTTTACTATAAAATTGTTTCTGTTATAAATATATATTATGGTGGTTATCAATACCTAATATAGATTAGGCTTATTCTCCAAGTTATCTTTTCATATATATACTTATCATTGTATCTTATTGTTAGACACACCATATTA
Organism: Bidens hawaiensis; assembly: GCF_021521415.1. Lineage (NCBI taxonomy): Eukaryota > Viridiplantae > Streptophyta > Magnoliopsida > Asterales > Asteraceae > Bidens > Bidens hawaiensis. The sequence continues at coordinate 70,166 of NW_027498982.1, forward strand.
ATGAAATCTCCATCTTTCTCCCTACATCTCTTTCTCACATGTTTGACTATTAGGCTTGTTTTACAACACGTTATCAGCACGAATTGCTTTGGAGTTGGATTACACATCATAAGGTATGTGCATATTTAGCATTATTGTTTCTTTTTCTCAAATTCATATAATTTTGGGCCGTGTTATCGACTTGTTTTGCTCTTCTCTTTGAGTACGCATTAATATCTAAAGCTTAAAGGGTATGTTATTTAATTTAATTTTCTTTCATTGATTTCTTTACTGACAAATCAAGTTGTATGGTTATTATTAATGTGATTTAGTATTATTTTTTTTAACTATATTCCATAAGGAAAATATAAGGCATATATATATATACGTATCTTATATTAATTGTGTTATATTTATTAGTTTTTCTTTTAAATAAAGAAAAACTAGAGATACATATCAACATTATAAAGTTCATGTTTAATATTGATTGCATGATTGTTATTTAAAAGTTAGGATATTTTTGTTTAGCGTTTTTATTTCTGGTTATGATATATATGAACAAAAATCATGGGTCTTTGAATATGACTATAATAATCATAATCAGATTTGAGTCATTAAATATTTAACATATAATCAACAACAAACAATGTTCTCATAATCTCATCATATATTGCTTAAATTAATAAATTTTGGGTTTATAATATCAAATCATTGTTATGATTATAATTTATAAATAGAATTGATTATGTTATGAACAAAAGTAATATAAACCCTAAATAAGTTAAAGATCTTATCATTATTTATTTATTTATTATGATATTTCTAGAAGCTATTATATACAGGTTTATATTTTAACTTCATTAAAAAAATATGAATTGCATAAATTTATATATTTTAAGATTTGGTACAACAAAGAAAATCTAATGTTTTTATAACAAAATAATATATATAATTGATTATATAAGTTGATTGTATTAAGAGTACTATTTAATGTTGTCATTCACACAAAAGAAATTAATAATGCATTCGAAAACTTGACATGAAATTTATTTTCTTTGTATGGGTAAATTAATCTCTCTTGAAGTATGAGTTATTTTATTATAAAATCAATACGGTCCTTTATTTTAGTTATATAAAAAATCGAAATCTTAGTTTTGGAAACTTTGAGGGTTTACACTAAACAAATGAAAGATAGCTTATTTTAGATCGGATTACAATGTTATAAAATAAGAACTGATTTACTATTTTATAGTAATAAGTTCCATAAAGCTTGCCAAACTAATTAAACATTTACATATATGATATAGGTGATTTAGTCACATTATAGTTTCACTTGAATATGTTAATGGTTATAGTTGAATTCCTCAATGTATACATCTGTTTGTTATATATATTTTATGATTGCCTTTCTAATAAGATTTGATAAATATATTTGTTTATAATTCTGCTATAATGTTATCGTGGTCATACTGAACTAATTTAAGATGCATGATTTTTATAGTGTGTTATATATTAATATTTTGTTCTTTATGAAAAATAATATTTTGAAACTTATAATTGATGATGAAAGAATAAAGGTTAGCATGTGAAAATAAAATAAAAAATTATTACCATTGAAATTTTCTTAGGAGATATAAAAAGTAAATATCACTTGCTTTATATAATGACATGTTATAACGTCATGTATTGTATATTGATTTTATGTTTATGGTATGCCTTGCATTATATATGCTATTATTTGTTATATAGATTAGCTAAATCAAAGTTGTGGTTTATATTCTCATGCAAATAAACACGTTTAACTAATAACAGTGAATATATAGAATAATATGACACCTTAAGTGTCATTCTCTCTAAATCTCATTATTAAATATTATAAATTTATCAAAAGAATACATGACTCATTCATGTAATTACTTTTCTACTGATATCATGTGAAGAGAAAATTAATTATGAGGAAACACAAAATTAAGACCATTTTTCATTTGTCAAACCTCAAATATGCTCCTGAAGTAGCATATCATTAAAACATATGAAGGGTTTGAAGTGATTTTGTATCTATGTCCGAGAAAATTATGAATAAACCATGAAAAGTGTTTGTTTTGATATCATTCCCAGAAGTGAATGTGAATACGCACTGATTGTTGCGATCATGGACATAATAGAAAGTTTGTAACAATGATTATATTAATAATGAGATCGACTATCGGAATTATAATGCTGGTCATGCTAATAATTAGTAATAATGAGATCGACCAACACATGTGGCAAAAAGATTGATCATATATGAGAACAAAATGTGAAAATACAAAAGTGAAATCACATGATCATTTGAAACGATAATACAATATTCTTTCATATTTATAGTCTTGAATTAAAGAAGCATACTACATATACGATCATAAACCTAAAGTTCATGGATCATGATTATTTAATGGCACGACGGTTAGACCACACCAAGTCAATGATGTGAAATATATTGAGGAACCAAATTAATCTTCATAATAATTATACATGTATATTGCTCTCAAGGGAAATCATTTATTTACCAACTGAAGGTGGGCGTGAATCCCTAGATGTTATGGAATTGAGAAAATGATACGCATATCCTAACATGATACCATTTAGTATTTTGAAAATCGATGCATCGTCTAAATGGTTATCAAGATCGCAACTTCATGTTTGTGTGATCTATGGCTTAGCTAATAAGATAGCAAGCATATTATTCCAGATTGGTATATTATATTCGTTTTAATAATGAATTTGATTCCCAAGTTAATAATGATAATTGGAATAAGTGTTGAACTTCATAACATAGTATGTTATTTCATAAATTATTTTGTTAAAGACGCTTACTCAACGTCTATAATTCGTTGCAAAGGCAATCATTACAAGAGCAAAGGTTCATGTTTGTATTTGAGTATATATGATTTTACTGATTTTAATTGTATGTGAGATAGAGAGAGGGTGGCCTCCACTTCCCACCCGCCTTCTCGTTTCCGTTAGACCTACTTCCATATCGCTGCCCGCCTGCCACCTCCTCGATCATCCCCTCCTACCTCACTCGGACGACACCCACAACACATGCGTTGTGAGTGCTCTTATAGCAATTTATTAGTACATATTTATCGGTTTCACAATCTAATTAGAAAATGTGTCTTGTATGTTTGAAAATATGAAAATTAACAAGTCATTTGTACCATATGGTTTGATCATTTTAGATGAAAAATAACAACATTTTGGGGGCCTTGAGGGTATAGAAGAAAAGACAAAATAATCCGATAACTTATGACAGAAGCAAGTCAGTCTTTTTCACATAATCAACCAAAAGAACTTCACAAACAAACAAGTTCATTGGTAACAAACACCAAAAAACCACACATACTATTGCAACACTCAATGCACATCCCAATACCTCTCTTTATACATTATCACTATTACAGTAAATCTATATACATTACATTAAATTTTGACCTTAAATAATTCTTTTCTTTTTCATAAAAATAAATAAATATCAAGTATTACTAGTTGTTTCTCTCTCACACTTACGAAGAAATAGATTGGAGGGGACCACCTTACTCTATACACTATAAGGCTATTTGTTATGATTTAATAAGTTTTGCTAGTTAAAACGACACATCAACGCCACATCATTGTCATGTATGCAGTGAATTTTAACTAGTCAATCCTTTAACTAGCGTGTTATGGTTTAACCAGAAGACAATTATTTTCTAATTATTATTTATTTTTATTCTTGTTTTTTTTTTATTAAAATGCAACGAAAATATTAAACCAAATAAACTGAAGTTACTTAGAATAAAAAAGTGAAAGCAACAATAATATAACATTAAAAAACTAAATATAATAATGCAAAAATTAATAATAATAAATATAAGATAGAACATTAACTTTCTAATTTTGTCCTCTAGTATAATCATTAGTTTGGTTTGCATATTAAAAAAAATAATATAAAAGAAACTGGACTGCCTCAACCCTTTGGAAAACTATTAATATTAGCACTTACTCTCATAGCACTTTGATGACGCCGGAATTAAAATTGATTGCATGGCTTGGCTGCCAAAGAAAAAGGTGAGATGGCATATTGACGCCTAGACGTGAAGGCCATATAGCCTAAAGGGCAAGCCATCCAAGAATTAATAAATTATGTAACTTAAATACTCACCCTTTGAGTAAGTAAAGGTAGCCCTTTACAAAAATAAGTCATATGTTTGGCTCTTATGATAAACTAAGTTGTAAAAAGTCGACAGAGCCAACTTGATTTCCAATCGAGCTGAGCTCAAGCTAAAGATTGAAATTACATTTTAGTTTTGGGACAAGTAAGCCAACTCGGTATGAATTTTGAGTCGAGCTCGAGCTAGCCTTGGGTCATCTTAGCATGACTTGGCTCGCTAACTACATTTAAGTGTTATTACCTGTCGAATCGCGCATGCACCCCACTAGTGTGTGTGTGTAACATTTCAGATCTTTCGTATTTGTTTACCCAATTCGGGAACGTAATTTGGGTATTTCGAATTAATAAAAACTTGTATCTATTGATATTTAACTTGGTTTAACTTATTATATATTTTCATAACCTTCAAACTGGTCAAACAACCCGTAGAAACCCTTAAAATCACTTAAACTGGCATAAAAATGCATTTTTGGAACATCAGAGACCAAAACAGAAAGTGCAGACCACCCACCACGCCACGCCGCGCGGGGAGGATAACCTAACCTGGTCGCGTAGCGCGGCCAGGGTGCTGCGGATCAAATTTTTGGTAATTACGGGTTTTAATGCAAAATCGCTTATTTTCGACCCAAATATCGTGTTTGAAGCTAAAAAAGACTCTTTAGTCATGGTATATGTCCACAATCATTTTCCCCTTCTACAAGAATCGATTTCTGTGTTTTATGAACAGAATTTTGTCTTAATTACATTATTTACGAGTAATTTCTAAAAGAATTAGTTATAATCTCCGCATTCTTAACCAAGACACAATCATAAACCCGAAAACCTTTTATCTTAGCCATCTCAAGCAAAACCCACGAAATTCCTCTCCTCTTTTTATCGTCTTCTTCAAGAATTGATCAAGTTCATATTTATTAAGTTGACTTTCATGTTCAAGACATCTTTGACCATATGTTTCTCCTAGTTCTAATCCGTGTTTGGGTAAGTTGTCTTATGCAATTTTATTCACTTTTATTCAATAATCAATAAGCCTCAATCAAATTCTGAGATTGAGAGGATTTATCAAGTCAATTGGACTCTGACCCGTTCAAGTGCAAATTATTGACTAATCGATTTTTATTGCTTCTAGTCGGAATTATCTTTCAGGCCAGAAGACTTTTATGTCGGAATTAACTCCCGAATCGATGTTCGGATTCTAGTTAGTACCAGTTTGCTTATTTATTAAAAATATCATAACCTGAGTTCTATACATCCGTTTGGATTGGTTCCAGCGGCTAGGTTCTTGGTTTTGACTCTAATTTCATTTGTACAAGTCTCAAGTCTGTTTGGGTCGGATCACCTGGCACGCTTGTTTCACTCGTTTATTTTATCTCTCGGTTTACTTGCTTAATCATCAAGATGAGTAATCACTCCCCTATTTTATTGTTTTCATATACTTTTGGGGACTTTATGCATATCTATTCTTATTTTCATATTACGTAATATCCATACTAGCAAATCATGACTATTGTGTTGTTGATCGATTAAATTTTTTTTTCTAATTGCTTACTTGCTCATCTGTTTAATTCTAGCATTCAGAGAGTCTATCATTGATTAAAGCATGTCTTGATTCTAGCATGTCGTCTTAGTAGGCAAAGACCGATTCACTAAGCAATGGCCAAACGACACCAATTACTTACTTTTATTTAATTGTTGATACTCGCAATATTGGTTTGTAGTTTTTATCTTATATTGTATCTAGTGTCGAAAACTGGTGGTTTTATCACTCAACATATTGTTGAAAAAATATATTTATTTTTACGCATATTGCCGGTTAAACATTGGTTTGAATCTAAGGTGAAGAAACATTTAGAGATGCCTTAAAATAAAATATAAACAAGACTACTTGTGTTGCTTTTGAGATTAAATTGTAATTTGCTTTAAACTTGTGTACTTGTATGAAATTTTGAATTTAATAAATAATTAATTAGATTTTGTCATATGTACATTGCATGATAGTACCTTGTAAGATGTGAGCAATCAGTTCACACCCCAACATTTCCGCCGATGGTTGGAGTGTGACAGATTGGTATCAAAGCCGAATGTTGTAAGATAGGTCGTTAGAGGTGCCCTAGTAACTGTAACAACTCGGATTTTTTAAGTTAATATTTTTATTAAATACTCGACCCGTTTGAATTTCGGGAAAATATTACCGATAAAATATCGGGTTTATCGAATTATTATTATTATTATTATTATTATTATTATTTGTTATTATATTTATTCAAAATATATTAAACAACTTTGTTATATATACCATTTTAACCCTAACAAACACTTTAAACAATTTTTGCTTCCATCTTCATAGTTGAGGGGCCAATCTGCAAATCTGAATATACATTATAATATTATTTTTCCCTTAAACCCGTTAACCCATTATAATACCCATTTTCCGACCCGTGACCCGATTAATATTCTTGGACCATAATTTTCGCGCTTAGTTTGGTATTGATTTGGGATCATTGTACATCTTACCTTATGCGGCCTTACCGACACTTAGAATTAGGAAATTAGATCAGTGATGATACGTTACGATGCCTAACTTGCTATTTGGTTACTTGCTTTATTTAAATACATTTTGGAGAGGTCCATCATTAATAGTATGATTATACGACTATCTTTGGTAGCCAATGTCCATTCTTATGGCAACAATTTAGCCCTATCTTGGTAACCAATGCCCATTCGTATGGCAATGGTTTAGCCTTATCTTTATTGTTTGGTTGATTTGTTTATGTGCTATGGCTTAACTGTTTATCTCACAGGAATAGTTTGCATCTTTCTTTATTTATTATATATTTCACTTAACTGGTGTTTTACTCACTCAAGCTCGTGTTGACAAAACCTATTTGTATTTTCAACGCATATACAGGTCACCGAATGATTTGATTGTTCAGGATCTTTTTAAGAAACTTAGGCTTTGTTATGCTAGAAAGAAGATATCAAGATTAAATTTGGATTTTGTCTTTTTTTTTTTATTTATGGATTGCTTTATTTGTTTATTCGAATCTTGTTGGAACATTTGAAATTAATTAATAGATATTGTCATTTTAAATATTGCATGATAGTACCTTGAGAGTTGTGAGCAATCAGCTCACGCCTCGGCATTTTCGCCTTAGGTTGGGGTGTGAAAGATTGATATCAGAGCCGAAGTTTAACATAGGTTGTTAGTGGTGCCTTAGTAACATGCTTAGAAGCCCCATACGTGCTTATCTGTTTTCCTTATGTGCGCAAATTAAATGCTTATAGATTTCCTTAGTTAACTTATTTTTACTTATTATTATATTGTCATGCACACACACAACTCCGAGGCTATGCCTCAACTTTCAAAGAAATTTTTTCTTAATTAATTTAGATCAAATTAGATCGCTTTTTATTCTTGGGAAATTCCTTAAAAATTCCCTACTTTTATTTCTACTCTTCACCTTAAGGCTAGGTAGTATGATAAGTTCATATAGTAACTGGAAGGGGGGGAGTACTGTGAGTTGGGCCTTGGCAAACCAGTTCCGAGAACACAAAGTAAGACACTATTCCTTACCTGGAGGATAACCTGGCCATAGTACTTGAGTTTATAGGCCAAGGCGGGAACACAACTATCATACGACCGACACCTTTGGTTGTTTTAAACCGAATTCACGGTGGTTCGTGGCTAAATTCGGTCTTTCCGATTATTGTGTTTTGATATTTTAATGGTTAGTTGGGTGAAAAATCCATGGAACCCATGGGCACTCCTACTATCCATTTCTCATTTGAAATGATTATTGTCACACCCTCAAAATCCACTAACGGAGTTTTACTGTCAGAGGGTGTGAACTAACAGGATCGGAATCATTAGTTATAATCAAACCGTAAATAAAGCTTTCAAACCACGAAAACAGTTAAGTGTAAATAAGTGCGGAAGCGTAAAAACCATAAGACAAAAGTTGCGTCACGCAGGACAACTTAAAAACTCAGTTGATAACAGTTTAAGACAAGTTTGCATGATCAATAACGTTCAAAACAATGCATGATCCTATACCGCGCGCCCGCCTCGGCTACCTGAGAATAACATACTAAAAGTGTCAACACGAGGTTGGTGAGTTCACAAGTTTATATAAAATAAAGCGTTTAGAGTTTTGCGTTTAGCGTTTTGCGTTTAGCGTTTTGCGTTACCAGATAGTGTTAAATCAATTATATATCGATAGGTAGCTAGCCTATACAACAAGTATTACTAAGTGTTCGACACCGAAGCTGACTGTTTATCATGTGCCTTGCCACCAGGTCTATCCCGACCATGGTAATGTGTTTAGCCAAGATTACACCCACTCGACCTCCAGTCGAGTTTAGCGTTGGGTGGGGTTTGTCAAACCCAGTAGTACTACTCAACAGTGACTCGCTATTTTCCAATACTAAACGGTTTGATGTGTGAAGGACTTCAATTGTTTCGTTTGTCACTTAGCCTTTACAAGTGATATATAATTTCATAACAAAATCTAAAAGCGTTTTCGGAGTATGTTATCTCCCCCAAGTGAAAAGCGTTTAAAGAGTTTAAAAGAGGAAAGTGAAACTCACAGTTTGCGAAGAATTCCCAAAAACAAGTCACCCTAGTGATGCGCGTCACCGAAAACTTTCACTAGCATTCTATAACAACGAGGAGATTTTCTAAGAGTCGGAACTATTATCGAGTCTCTAGACCCGGCACATAATTCCTATGCACAAGATACGTTTCGTGTTTCGTTTGTGACTCGTGTGTGACTTAACAAGTACATTCGTGATATGTTACATGTTGTGAACAATTATTTATGTGTCAAGTATTAATAGTGTACATTACTAGCAATTACTCCCAGCAAGGGCAAATTGGTCAAAACATAACAATTATCTAGCAATTAGCACGTTTCATGCATTTTCACAAAGTTCAGCAGCTAGTTTCATCAGGACAGAATTCTACTTGAAAGATTACTCTATTCAACAGATCATAGCATCTCAATTAATTCACCAAAATTGTCACAAAAACATACATGAGTTAGGTTTCCAGAACATATTTTATTGTATTTTTATTCTTCATAGATTTCTCACAATGATCAAAACAGTACAGCAAACTCACAACAGTCAAATTCGTGCGCAACAGAATGTTATTTGTTATTCCCGTTAAATGAAAAATCTAATTAATGCAGGACCAATTGGGTTAGGTTCTTAACTCAACAAGTTAACTTCCAGAAGTGGAACCAACCCATTTGGTCTTGTAGTTCATGAGATATGCTAATTACAAAACAACTTAACAGCAGGTCTCACAACTCAGATTTGCACTTCAGTTTTGTAAAATCATAAAGATTAACTTTTACTCATCAAAAAATTACAAACTTGGACTTTATAGAAACTAGACTCAACATAGCACCCTGTAGTGTTAACAACCTCAACCAATTTCCACATTAACAATTCGTTACAGTTGTCTAAACATAACTTACAATCTGTCAAGTACCAGTTTTGACCTTTAATCACATTTAAATCATTTGACTAACCAAAACACCTCCAAATTAGGCGTGGTTGGACTTTCTGAAAACTAGACTCAGAGTACTACCTTGTAGACTCATAATTAGCTCAGTTTGCTTTTATATTCAACAAGTTACACATCGTTCAAATTTAACAATCACTGCTGTCAAAACTCAGCAAGCATAAACAATCATCTAACATGCATCCTAAGCATACGACATAACTCATAACATGTAATACACATAATTAATCATAGAAATCAGTAGTAACCCTCTAGGGTTTACAAACAATCAATGATTCAAAGATCTTTCACCGTTTAAAACCACATATGATCATCAATATCAATCACTAACACATAATCAATCATCCTCTAGCAATAATCAATCATAAAACACTTAATACATGATATTCAAAAGTTAGGATTTCATAATTATACCTTAAAAACGCAGAAATAACCAAGAGAAACGTGAGAGGTGCTTAGAAACGAGTGTAGGATGCTCCGATTATGAAGAACAAGATCAAAACCAAGTGATATGTGTGTGTGTGAGCTGCCGATCGCAAGGAGAGGGGAGAGAGAGAGCCATCGGGTTTAGGGAGAGGGGAAGAGAGGATTAGGGTTTTTGATTAATATTATTTAATAACAAGATGTTACACTTTAGTCCTTCAACTTCTAGTTTACTAACTTTCTAGTATAATTAACTTAGTTCTTGTTTCTTGTTTAGCATCACACATAATATAATCAAGTAACATATATGTTAACATAAGGTTATCACGTATTTGTTGTTTTGATGTTTGTCATTTGTTCTCCAATAGTTTGCGTCAATTCGTTTGCGTTTCGGTGCAATTCCCGAAAGACTACACATGTAGTAATTGTCAAGCGTCATTTAAAACCTTATTTTAAATGTAATGAGATGTGTGTTCTAGATCAAGTGATCTTAAGTTTGAATTGACGGAGTTTGAGTTAACGAAGTTAACCTGAAATTGACGAGTGTCACAATTATAATGGCCATATATAATTATATATTTAATCTTACATTCTCCTACTTGCCCGAGTAATAATTTATTATGAGTTTTAGATAAGCCTGATAAGGAGTTAACACTCATTTTAGCTTTAAACTTAAACTTGAGCAGAGAAATATAGTCATTGAATTGAACATCAGCTCAAGACCCTCATTAATCATACTGCAATCCTTATTTAAAACCTAAGTAGTTATGATCAAAATTTTCAAGTAAGCCCTTCAGAACGTTTGATTTGTATATTAATTCGTCTATATGTCATTATGCATGCTAATTATATTAAGAGACGTACAAAATCAAAACTGATGAGGAAATTTAATAGTTAATCATTCATACTACGATATGCAGTTGTACGCGGTCATCAATAAACCCCTCATGATTATAAGCGCTTTCATAATACTTATGAGTAATATACATTTAGTTATATGATCCTTAAGCATATTATGAATGTATTCGATATGAAAATTTAGATTCCGCAATTCGTTCATAAACGAATAATTAATTTCATATCAAAATTTAATGCAACACCTCTCAAACTGTTACTATTTGAGAAAACATGGTAGCTGACTTTATCACAATAAGTCTTCAATATATAATTTATATGGAGTTTAATAAAACTTATGATTCCACTAATAAATGTTCAACAATATTTATTGACAAAATCGTTGTAATTAATCAAAATATTATGTCGTTATGACTTAGGTCGTTGTTATCAGTTCATTATGACACCTCCATGAGATAGATTTGTCTACTGACATAAGATTATATCCCGAAAATTGCATTTTCTTATCTCTGAATATGACAAAGTTTAGAGTAATCCACCGGTTTGAATTCTCACTTCTTCTTTTAAATTAAGTCTTTCGTTTCTTTTAAAGATATCTTAGTACTCTTTTAGATGCTTCACATTAATCTAGACATATATAGTGTGTTGCAATTTTGAGTAATATCTAAAAGAGTATAGACTTGAACTTATATAAGGCTTATACTTAATGAAGCATAAGGAAATAATCTATGTGTTCCTATGATCCTCTAAAGTAGAGCAGTATTATTTGTTACATGTGTAAGATATATCTCTGAGATCTATAATATCAAAGTGTGTGAACAATGCTTTGACTTATGTAGCATATACTTGTCAGAAGAATGTCATTTATATAAGGACAAATTTATTTTTAGTTGCTCCCACTCATCTTGAGGTAGATACATTAATCCACTTGGTTTTTGATGAAAATAATGGTATAAAGATTTCATCACATTTTGATGTTTTCATTAACCCATATATGGATTTTATTGACTTATAGAGTAAATGTTCTTTGACCTTTAGTTTATAACTTTTAGGTTGTTTTATGAACATATAAATATGTAAGCCAATTGTTAGGGAAAGTTGTTTTAATGTTCTTCTAGCGTAGCTCTTTAACTATTATAAGCTACTTGAAAAGTGATGATCCTCAAAGAAAAGTTTTATAATATAAGTTATAAGATTCTTTGATGATTTATTCCCTCTTGAATCTAACCTTTAATAATCAATTATGCTTCTTAGTGTCTTAACTTTTGTGTTAGGATTTAGTTTAGTTATGAACACCTTTAGGTGATCCAACCAAATCTCAAAACGTTAGCCTGACTTATGGAGTCAATTATGATTGATGCTAATCGTTTAATTATAAGGGTTAGGATCATTAAATTTCCAACATCCATTTTAACTTTAGTTAGGGAGGTTACATAATAATCAATTTTAGTAGGTTTTAAAACCTAGATGGCCTCCTGAGTTGATTATTGAGTAATTTTAAAAGTCTCGGTTTTAAGGATTAGTTCTTGGTTAGGTTGCTATCATTTTCAGGATTCTAAGTGTGTAAGAGTTGGTGCAGTATAGTGTACAAGAGGTGTAATTGGAGTTAAATTTGGAGTAAAATTTAATAACTCCCCCCCCCCCCCCGCCTCTTGCACTTCTAACAAGTCATTAGAAAGACTTTTACTGCTCCCATTGACCTTAGAAACCTTTAGGAAATTTACATGCTTATTGTCAATATTTAAAGACCAATAGATTCTAATAGAGAAACAAGTTAAGAATATAAGTTTTTGTAGTTTCTCTTGGTGATGATTAGTTTATTAAGAAATCTGAATATGCCCACGTTTAAGCAACAATGAAACTTTTGTAAGAGGAGTAGTAGTAAATTTTAAAGAGATAAGTTTTGATAAAAGGGTTTATAAAATATTTGTACAAATAATTATTTTAACATTTTAATTAATAAAGTATATTTTAGTTATGTATATTTAAATTAAAACCCTTTTTAAATCTATATAAATTAAACCTTTAATAATTTTTAAATACTTATTACATATTCATATACATATATGTATTCAATTATATGGTTTTTAACAAAGTTCGGAAAACAACTATTTGGTACGTCGGTTTTAATAAAATATAAATTTATTATTATATTTATAATGTAAATAATATAATTTATATAGTTACATACAATATATAATAGCTTAAACAATTTAACTACCAAAAATAAGAACCAAAAACGGGCCTGGGGATTCGAACTCGCGCCCCTAACCACCAGCCAAGCAGACATATGCTCGCACCCCAAGCCAACTAAGCTGGTGGGCCAACTTGTTTAGAGATGATTCATAAAGTTTAAAACCAGACAAACCCAGACCCAAATAATGAGCCCTATAAATCTTAATCTATTAGACTGTTACACATTTGATCAATTGAGGTTAGGGCTATAGTAAAGCATATAACAACGAGCAAAACCATGTATTTAATTACCTTCTTCAATGCTTAAACAATGATTAATTGACGTAACAGTAGCCGGCCAAAGTGTGATTATAAACAGATGCTTAAACACTATGATAACACAATTTGTTATAGGGGTTTCGTTCGCAAGCTTGTAACGATGGTGAGGATGGGTTTAATTGAGTTTTAATGATTGTTATAATGTATAGTAGTTTACGAGTATAGACGGTTAGTATATTATGCAATACGAATCAACGAGATCATAATTTCCAATTCAAGAGTGTCGGGAAGATCATTTTTTGCAAGAGTTTTGATTTCCTAAATCAATTTCCTATATAATCAACTTGTTGATCAAGAATTAACATCGGGTTTAAGGTATTTTAATCGGGTCGGGTATGGGTACTTGGTTGGACCAGGTTTGGAGTTATAATATAATCAGATTTACATTTAGGTCCTTATTGTTTAGAAATGGATACATTAACGGGTTAAAGTTTGGTTTGGGGGTTAAAATGAATATAAATGTAAGTTTATTTATATATATTCTAATATTAAATCAAAATAATAAACAATTAATGATAAAATAATAATTACTCGATAAACGTGATATTTTAATAAGATTTTCCGAACATCGAAATGGGTCGGGTAAATGATAAAAATATTATATTAATTTGAAAAATCCGAATTGTTACACCTTCACTGGTTTAGGTAGCGGTTCGCTATACTATAAAAAAATTGGCCTTAGGCAACCTTTATTTCACAAAAAAAGCTGCATTAGATGAAGTTGCATTAGGCATAATGCAACATTTTTATTAGATAATGCAACCGTTTCTTTCAAATGCAACCCTTTAAAAGTGTTACATTTGAAAGAAACAGTTGCGTTATCTAACAAAAAGGTTGTACTAGATCTAATGCAACTTTGTTTGTGAAATAAAGGTTGCTTTAGGCCAATTTTTTTGTAGCGTATGATGTTAATTCGTTAGTAGACACGCGTTATTTTCTATTGATATTTGTCACATGCTTGGCTTGCGAACCACTAAGGAAAAGACAAACATAAGTGATGTACAAAACGGTCTATAAAAAACCTAACCTAACCTAGACAATCTAGTTTTAAATTTATAAATCTAGACTATCCTAATGCTAGACCACTAGACAGGCAAGTGTACCTATCAACTGTATTAAAGCCTAATGAAGTTCGGATATCGAACCCAAAGGACACTAGCGACACCTAAACTAGACTCTGACTAATTACTTAAATAAATTGATTTAATTGATTTTTGTCCTTTTTTTATATTACTTAACTAATATTACTTAACTAATTAAAAATTAACTAAAAATAAAACTTTATAAAAAAATCGGGTTTTACTAATATGCGAGAAACGACTACTAGGTAATGGAATCCCACTAGTTAAATTAATAGTTAACGAACTTGACTTGGTTTAAAAACAATATCTTAAAAATATGACACTAAAGACCACTAAAGTACACTAGATCGCCTCCCGGCCTCACCATCGACACCCTAGAACTCTAATGACATGTGAAGCTTAATTGTTAAAGGTTTGGATCACCTCCCGATCTCACCTTGCCTAATAATACTATGGTACCCCGAAACTCAAATCACCTCCCGTTCTCTTCGAATACAATATATATTAATATAAAGGGGGTATTTTTAATTAACTTGAACACAACTTGTATCACAATAATGTAAGGGACATAGGATAACTCACTCCCGTGCAATTATTACCTAAACCCGCAAAAGACAAAGATGACACAACACTAAATTACCTCCCGGCCTCTCCAGTGAAAGAACAATAAAATCTAATAAACTTTTATAAATTTTTCCTACGGTTATTTCGACCATAAACCGCAAACAAGTTGAAAACACAAAGTAACCAACCTAATCATGCGTCTAACAATCACCAAAAACTATTAAACACAAGTGAAATAATTATTATAAAAATAAACTAGATTCAATTACTCAACAATACCACGAACAAACCAATTAGAAACTTTACCATAACACTAAATCAACCAACGTCAAATAATAATTCGTCAAACCATCAATCTAACATAGTACTCAACCAAAACCTAGACAGTATAACAAGTTTAGCTACTCATAATCAAATACGAAACAAAAGAAAAATAAACATTAAAGTTCATTGATAAAGAAATAGAATATAATTGACTTGCCAACTGATATGATTTATTCCTTTGTCGTTTGTGAATAGGGTCCATAGACCAAATACCAAAACACAATTATTGTATCTCAATTTCTTCTTTCTTTGATTTCCTTCGTAGCACAGTAGCCCCCAACAAATGGGTGGACCCCCGTTTTTGCTTCGTCTCTCTAACTCCTCTTTTTATTAATTCAACATCACTAACCTATTAGGCCTTGTAAAATTTGGATCTTAAGATCCAGCCCAATAAAATACAAACAGGGTCGGTAATTGCAATCTATCTAGTTGACCCAAAAACTGTTGAACACAAAATTAAATCCATGTTTCTTTTTGTTCGATTCTTTCTTTTCTTTCATGTATCTTCGTGTGGGCCCTAACAAAATTTCACACACTACAAGAAACTAGAAAGTTAATATAGTATACAATATTAATTATTATTTTTTTTTACTCATCAAAATATCATTTAATTTATACATGGAACTAGCAATCAGACGTTTGATTCTCTTCGGCACATTTACTATTAATAAAATAATATTAATATTATTTTTGTTATTATTTAATCATTTTAAGCTCATTGTCTTTTGAAACTTTTAATATTTGAATATTAGCCAAATAGAAGTTTATTCAATAAAAACCTGGCTTAAAATACTTAAAAAGTATAGGAAATATTTATATAATATTATGTATATTGTAGACCACATCAATAAGTCAATCAACTTAGCAAAGATGCATAACTCTTTCTAAAGAACCCAACCATAAGAATTGTTTTGTTTTATTTTTTTGAACGAATAAAATTTATAAAAAACTTACGGAGCTAGTTAAAAAATGCTAACCAAACACAAGTACACGAAAATAATAGGGTTTGAAATCCACTTGGTCTAACTTATTTTTGCCATTTTGTTCTTAGTTACAATTTAAATAAACAAGAAATGTAAATTAGACCAAATAAGCTCGTTGTCGAGTTGTCTTTCTAAAAAATTGTCTTATTTCTAATCTTCCAAATAACCCACCACATAGTAAAAAGAATTTCCTTTCACCAACGGTTTCTTCTTATTTGATAAATGAATTTTATCTTGACAAGAATAAACATTCTTAGGTTCCATAGTGGTTGGACCGACTAAATGAAGCCAAGAAAGCAATAACTACCAAGCTTTAGAAGCAACCCCCACAACATATAAAGAGAAAAAGAGTCGTTTTAGTGTCTCTAGAACAAAATAAACGTAAAATACACAACACATCCAACCCTTTATTTGAGAGATTGGATTTAGTTAGTAATATATTAAGGAAAGTAACCAAGTAAAAATGTTTATTTTTTAGGGACACTTAGGGTCTGTTTGGTATGAGGTAATGAAATGAACGAAGGAATGGAATGGACAAAGGAATGGAATGAAAAAATGAATGAAATGAATCATTACTATTCCATTGTCTTGTTTGGTTATCACATAGGAATGAAATGAATCATCACTTTATTAATTTTTTTTAATTAAATAGTAAACTGTTCAATCATAATATTTTTCATCAATTAATAAAACGGTTATAAGATAATGCGATATAGTAATAAAAGTATAATAACAATTATAACTTAATAAAATTTATACCATAATAAAATTTATACCATACTAAAATAATAATGATGATGATAAATAGCAATAATAATAGTAGGAGTAATAATAATAACAAAAATAATAATTATTTTTATTATTAATTATTATTATTATTATCATCATCATTATTATTATTATTAATAAAATTATTATTATTATTATTGATCATTTTTCATTTCATTCCTAGAAGGAATGAAAGAAAAACCACCTTTTGTTAAGGAATGAAAAATTTTATATATGGAATGGTTTACATTCCTTAGGAATGATTCATTCCATTAATAAATGATAACCAAGCATGTTTTCTTTCATTCCTTTGGAATGAGTCATTTCATTCCACCTCTCATTACTTCATACCAAACATTACTTTATTCCATCTAGTTTCTTTGCTATTCTCAGGAGAGACTTTCTTTCTAGCAATTTCCTTATTTGTTTTACCTTAAACTCCATTCGATTTCATAATCCCATTTCCATTGATTCTTACTTGAAGACCATATGTAATGATCGATTAGATAAAGCATTAACTAGCATTGCATCCCACACCCACATTATTTCCTGTATCTTATCTTTTATTAAATATTTTTGTTGTTTTCAAAATTGTACATTTCAAATATGAATAGCATGTTCATGCGTTAAACACACAAACATAAAAGAAAGTAGTTAAACAATCAAATTATCATCTGTATTTTCACTCTTTATGTAAATTATAAATCAGGGAAATTACTCTTATAAGTCACACTCATCTTCTCCCTATATAAACCCTTCTACCCTTTCTTCTTCCATTACACCTTAACACACACACACACACACACTTACTTGCTCTAATATGTCTTCCTCTTCATCTCTCTTCATTCCAATTACCTCTCCTCATGTTCTTAGCATCCACCTCTTCCTCTCGGTCCTTTTCGTTGCGATTTTCGCTTTCCTATTCGCCCCTGGCGGTCTCGCATGGGCTCTCTCAAAAGTCCGATCAAAAACCGCCATTCCCGGCCCATCAGGCCTCCCTGTTTTGGGGCTAGTGTTCGCTTTCACATCATCGTTAACCCACCGAACCTTAGCAAAACTCTCCACGACTTTTAATTCTAAACCTCTAATGGCGTTTTCGGTTGGCTTAACTCGTTTTGTCATCTCAAGTCACCCGGACACCGCCAAGGAGATACTCAACAGCTCAGCCTTTGCTGACCGGCCAGTTAAGGAGTCCGCGTATGAGCTGTTGTTCCACCGTGCTATGGGTTTCGCTCCATACGGTGAGTACTGGCGTAACCTTAGACGAATATCATCAACTCATTTGTTTAGCCCGAAAAGAATATCGGTTTTCTGCATGTTTAGGGAGAAACTTGGGTTATAAATGGTGAATCAGGTTTCATCTTCCATGAATATTAATGGGTTTGTGGAGGTTAAGAAGTTGCTTCACTTTGCTTCATTAAACAATGTCATGATGTCGGTGTTCGGTAAATCCTATGATGATTTTAGTGAAAATGATGGGTTTGAGCTTGAGAAGTTGGTTAGTGAAGGGTATGAGTTGCTTGGAATATTTAACTGGAGTGATCACTTTCCGGTTATTAGTTGGTTTGATATTCAGGGAGTGAGGAAAAGATGCAGAAATTTGGTTTCTAAAGTTAATATTTTTGTTACGGAAATAATTAACGAGCATCATGTTAGAAGGTTGTGTAATGGTGGTGCTTTGGTGGGTCACGAAGGTGATTTTGTTGATGTTTTGCTTGATTTGGAAAGTGAAAATAAGTTTACTGAATCTGACATGATTGTTGTTCTTTGGGTACGTTTAATTTCACATAATTTATTACACTTGTATATGCTAGATAATTATGATAATTATTTATTTTAATCTTTATAGGAAATGATATTCAGGGGGACTGATACCGTGGCTATTTTATTGGAATGGATTTTAGCGAGGATGGTGTTACACCCGGACATTCAAGCAAGAGCACAATCCGAAATTGATCTGGTTGTGGGGTCGGGTCGGCCAGTATCAGATGCGGATCTTCCGAACCTGCCTTACCTCAATGCAATTGTGAAAGAAACCTGTACACCCACCGGGCCCACTTCTGTCATGGGCTCGTCTTGCGATCCATGATACTCAAGTGGGCTCACACATGGTACCGGCTGGGACAACTGCTATGGTCAACATGTGGGCCATAACCCATGATGAAACAATTTGGGCTGACCCGGAGAGGTTTGACCCAAATAGGTTTATGGGTGAGGAGGTTTTGATAATGGGGTCAGATCTTAGGTTGGCTCCGTTTGGTGCAGGCCGGAGGGTTTGCCCAGGAAAGGGGATGGGCTTGGCTACGGTTTAGCTTTGGTTGGCCCAGTTGCTTCAGACTTTCAAATGGGTCGGACCCGGGCCTGAGTCGGATCAAGTTGACTTGTCGGAGTCTTTGAAAATGTCCTTGGAAATGAAGAAGCCATTGGTGTGCAAGGCTTTGGCTAGGGTTTGAGATGTGGCAAGATAAATTAATAACCGTAGTTAAGTTTACTATCACTATCTATTATCTTAGGAAGTAGCAGGAGGGTAGTTTTGGAATTTCAGAAAGTTGGGTGATGGATTTGAAATATGCATTTTGTACACAACTTTCTGTTTGGTACATATTGAGTTAATGGCCATTTTCGTCCCTGTGGTTTGCTACTTTCGCCACTTCAGTCCAAAATTTGTATTTTTGTCAATTTAGTCCTCATAGTTTTAAATATTAGCCATTTACATCCTATCCGTCTAACGGCATCCAGCTATGCCGTTAGTTTAAGGGTATTTTTGTCTTTCTCCTTTTTATTTTGAGTTATTGGTCATTTTCGTCCCTGTGGTTTGATACTTTTGCCAATTCAGTCCAAAGTTTGAAATTTTGTCAATTTAAGTCAGTTTTTTTCTATAACCCTAGAGAGCATTATCCAAGCCCAAAACAAGTCTGAATTTACTCTGTCGACAGCAGTAATCATACCCCCTCCTCTCGTATTTAGTTTCTAGACGGTTCCTAAACTCTCCCCCATGGTGGAATTCAATGGTAAAGTGGTCAAAGCAATTCCGTGAAACCGAATTGTACGGAAAAAACTAAAAATCGTTTCTTTGATGAATGCATAATATTTAGGGTTTAGAGATTAACATATCATAACGAAAATCTGGGTCGTAATCAACTATTATACATTAATCAACAAAACAATTTTTAGTTTTTTGTGTATAATTCGATTTCAGGGAATTACCTTGACCACTTTACCATTGAATTCCACCATGGAGAAGATTTTAGGAAATGTCTAGAAACTAAATATAAGGGGTGGTATGATTACTGTTGTCAACAGAGTAAATGCATACCAGTATTTGAGGTTGCTCGATGGTTTTGGGCTTGAATTATGCTCTTTAGGGTTATAAACAAAAAACATAAAAAATAAAAAAAACTGAATTAAACTGAACATTAAATTGACAAATTTTCAAACTTTGGACTGAATTGGCAAAGATATCAAACCACAGGGACTAAAATGACCATTAACTCAAAATTAAAAGGAGAAAGACAAAAATACCCTTAAACTAACGGCATAGCTGGATGCTGTTAGACGGATGGGACGTAATTGGCTTAAATTTAAAACTATGAGGACTAAATTGACAAAATTAAAAATTTTGGACTGAAGTGGCGAAAGTAGCAAACCACAGGGACGAAAATGGCCATTAACTCGTACATATTAGATCTTTATATGTGAATGTATGCCCTTATATATATGTATGTCATGTCATGTATGCCCCTTTCTAGTTATTAAATGATTATGGTCTTGTTTTGGGAAATCTCCATATAGTTAAATTGTATTAATTTGGTTGTTTGTTACTTTTAACCATAAATAGTAATTATCCATGTTTTCATCCAAGGTCTTTTCATCGAGCATGCGCTCGTACTAATGTCACACTCAAGAACATTAGCTAGTGGTGTAGAATATGATAGTACATATGTGGGCTATGAATATCGTGTCGTCTTTTGACGTTTCTCTACTTTTATCATGAAAATACCAGTTAGAAATTTCGTCAATAAAACAAAAATCAAAAAGAACATTTAGAAATGGAGGGTAGGTGTTATTAACATTTTGTTTGTTTATCAACTCCAACATCTATCATTTCATTCATCTTTATTCTTTCATGCTTTGTGTTTTATAGCATTTGCATTTTGAAAGGCTATTCTCTTTTTTATTGTCAACTTCTTGGCACTGATGTTACATCTTGGGTACATTTGGGATTTGAATATGCATAGATTCTTTCACCACACCACACCACACCCTACCCTCTCTCTTTAACATTTATTCCGATTCTAATGTTTCGTCATTTTCATATCTAAAATTCTTCGATAACTCTATAAAATTACAAGACAAGTTATTGATCCTCAGCACCATGATTGATGCAATGTGATTCTTATCATTTATGTCGTCGTTTTGTTTGGTATTGTTGACCCTTACTTTCTTCTTAGGGCATATTATGTCTTCTTTAAGAGTGTTTTGACCGTTACTTTCTTCTTTTCTAAAATTAGATACCAATTCAATATTTGAATGCATTACAAACAAGAGATTGAATTCTTCTTGTAGTGCGTCAAGATGGTGATTCATATCGGAACATATTCTATTGCCTTGATCTTCTAGCGATCAAATTACTTTCTTTTTAATAGTATTACATTCAGTGTCGAAACAACTATTCGTTAAATACGTTTTTTATACTTATATCTTTATCAATCATAGGATATGTTACCAAAATTGCTTGAGAGCATCTGTTAGTGCACGGTTTTACGTCTCGAGTCTTTGTAATTATCGTTAACGTTTTGTTTATTATTTATTGTAATATTTAGTTAAATTATTATCTAGTTCGTTAGATTTAAAGTCTAGTTCGCTAAGGGATGTTAGCGAACTAAGACATTAAGTTTATTCCCTCCTGATTCGTTAGGGGATGTTAATGAATCAGAGGGTGTTTCGTTTAAATTAATGTATGTAACTAAGAAGTGTCTGGTTTGCTAGGGATGTTAGCGAACCAGACCTCCTTCTATATATAGTGAACACTGTTCGCTGTTAATTTAAGTTTTTGAGAGTTAATTATCGAATCTCTGTCCAATCGTTCTCTCGATCTTCATTCTAATATTATACAAGTACTAGTATACATATACTGATAATATGTCAACACTTACAACACTAAATCTATAGTAATTATGAGCTAGATCTATATAAACGTATTAATCGATTATTCACAGATATGAGATCTGTTAGTGTTATAGTTATTGGATTGATACGAATTGGGTTCCAACAAGTGGTATCAGTGCTGTTGGTGCTCAATTACACTGGGTTTGGTGTTTAATTAGGTTTCGGTATTATTAGTTTTCTGTTTAAGTGAATTTGGACTAAGTTTATGTTGATTTGATTGAATTATGGACGAATTGGAGTGAATTCGTGTTGGTAAAGGTACTGGTATGGATTAGTGAGTTGGAATTGGTTTTGTGTGGATTGATTTTGGTTTGGTTTAAGTCTGAAACAGAGATCGGTTGTTGGTATAATTGAATTCAAGGAATGGAGTAATTGGTTACGAGATTCGGTGTTTTGGATTCGCGATTGGTTTGCGAGTTGATTGATAGGTTATTTGTGTAATTTGGTTAAGAATTGAGGTTGTATTACAGATTTATGTATTCTGGGTTTCTGGTTGAGTGTTCATCATTTCCAGATTTCTGGAATTTCTCGTTGAAGATTTGAAGATTCATGATGAATATGATTCGTTCTATTGATTCGCTATCCTGTTTACCTTGATTCGTTCATCAAATTTGTTAATTCGTTATCCATTTCAAGTAATTCGTTAGCCCGTTTGTGTGAGTTGTTAATTCGTGTTATCTGATTCGTCAATTGGATAAACTGATTCGTGTGACACGTGTCCACGTTGGGATTTGTGTCATAACAACCTTTGCCACGTGGCATAAGGTGTTAGAGTTTGTTACAAACGGTTGTAACAACCTGATTCGTTATAGTTGATTCGCTATCAACTGTAGCTGGTTCGTTATCTCATTTCCCTAAGTTTTTATTGGTGATTAGCTATTGATAAACTTTTAATTCGCTAAGCTGATTCTTGTGACTTGCTTAGTTAATTCGTTAGTCTGAATTTTTAATTCGTTAATCTTCTGATTCGTTGGTTGATTCGTTAAACTCAATTGTGATTCGTTAACTGATCAATCTTAACTTCGTTAAGATTTGATTCGTTATTTTCCTGTTCACAATTCGCTACAACTGTTCACAATTCGCTACAACTATTCACAGTTCATTAACCTTATTCGTTGTTTGATTCGTTACACCCTTGAATTTTAAAACTTGTCAAAGATGGCCGGTATGTATGCATTAGCGTCTCAAAATATGTTGATGCAACAAATGTTACAACTTGATACCGAGATAGGTTCACATTCGAAATGTCCAAGATTGATGAAGTTCAGTGACTTTGCCAAGTGGGAACCTCGGTTTTGTACCCATTTAGGATCAGTTCATCCTGATTGCTCATACTGATTAGATGAAGTCTATACTGTACCTATGATTGGAGATGAGACTATAGGTTATACACCTAAAGCCATTTCTCAATATTCAGTTGAAGAAAAGAAAGCACTAGAGATCGAGACAAAAGCTTATTCTACTCTAACTATGGCTTTGCCTGAGAATATTTTTCACCAAGTGGGTAGTATAAAAATATGTGCTTCTTTGTATCAACATATTCGAAAGAGAAGTATGGGTAACACGGCTGAAAGCAAAAAGGTGATGCTTAAGTTTCAATTTAGAAACTTTAATTTATTGAAAGGTGAGACGGTTGAAGAAATGACTACGAGATTCAATCACTTGATTGCTGAGATGGACAAGATGAGGATAGAAGTCTCTGAGAGAGATAAAATTGACACTATAAAGAGTGTACTTCCAAGTTCTTATTCCACATTCTTAATGGTTCTCAAGGAGAATAACTATTTCTTGAATGAAGATTTGACTGCTATTGAATTCTTACAAAAGATTGAAGCTAGGGAATATGATCTTAAGTGCCAGAAATCTTCTAAAGAAAGTCACGATCCTTCTTTCTATGGTGGAAGTATGCCTCTAAGTTCAACTATTTCTCCATTGACTGCTTTCCTTACTCTAGCTGTAAGTGAGAATGCAACTACAGTATATAGTGATCCAAGAGCCTGTTTCTACACAGCTGGAAATCCTGGATCTTCTGGTTTCTCTGGTTCATCTGGAGGATCAGGAACTTCATCATCTACAAGTCAATTCTCATCTCAAACTAATGTAAACATAAAGGAAGCTGAACAAAACTTTGCATTTTTGTCTGCCTTTATGTCTTCTTATGAGAATTTGGTGAGTAGCAAGATTGCAACAAGTGATTTTACCGATGAAGACTATGATCAAATTGATCCCGATGATCTTGAACTCATGGATTTAAAGTGGAACATGGTAATGATTGTTCGTAAGGTAAAAAGATTTATGCAAAGGACTGGAAAAGATCTTCCTGCTTTGAATAAGAAGTTGGGTTTTGACAAGTTGAAGGTAAAGTGTTATAATTGTCAAGAATTCGGACACTTTGCGAAAGAATGTGACAAGCCAAAGAAGGAGTATACTGGTCCTCGTGGTCAAAATCAAAACTCTTCTACACCACGGGTCAATGATACTGAAAAGAAACCGTCTACTTCTGGGTCACATGCAGTGTTAGCTGATGGAGGTGATTGGTCACAACGACTACTGTGCAATGATAATCAAGCTAATCTAGCTATGTTTGGGTTTCCTGAATACACACAAGATATAAGTGGAAGTGAAGTTTCTTCTGACGCTGAAACTGAGTCTGAATCTGATAATCAAAGTGAAGAGCTTCCAACTAGCTTTGCTTGTATGGCTAAGATCAGTGATTCTGCGACATCTGCTTGCATGGCCAAACAAAGCGAGGTTAGTAATTCAAATTCTAAATTATCATGTGTTGATTGTGAGTACAATAAGTCAAAGGTATACTCATTAAAACTTCAAAATGACAATTTGCTAAAAGAGATTGTGTCTTTGAAAGATACTTATAGGCAATCCTTGACCTCTCAAATCAATTCGAGAGAGAAAATTGAGGCATTGACTATAAGCAATCATGATCTTAAAGCCGAGTTATCTATGAACATGACAATGAATGACCATAAGTTTCAAGAAATCTTGAAGCATCGTTCGAAAATAACCGAGCATGAGAATGAGGTTCTTGAGTTAAAGAACAAATTGGGTAAATTTCGAAATTCATCGTTTTTGTTGAATGAAATTATTGAAGTTTCTGGAAAACAAATGGATTCTAAGAAAGGTATAGGTTTTGTTGAAATTCCACCACCATTTCACTATGATTATAAAATTAATCCTTTTGCTCTAACTGAAGAAGATGTTGTTCCTAAAAACCTGTGATTTCAGAAAATTCTAAACAAAGTAAACCTCATGTTAATTCTGAAACTGTTAAAGCCCAGTCTGTTTCTCAAAAATCTCATGTTCAAAGAAAAAAGGTTTTTGTTGAATAAGATGACAAGGTCATTATTGAGGATGTGTTTGAACCCGAGATTATACACAAGAATAAGAACATTCCAAGTTCTAATCATATTTTGTGCGAACCTCACGAATTTGAGGAAGCAGTGTATGATTCACACAAACCTCAGGTGAGAAAGGAAAATCCATTGAAAGCAAACTCTGTGAAGGCTAAGAAATCAGAAAAACCCAAAATTTCTGATGAGGATTTGTTGCGTTTCATCAATCCTAATGTTCTCAAGCCATCACCTGCTCATGTTTAAGTTAAAGGGGATGGATATGATGTTCACTGAAAAAGACATTCCAATTAGTGTCATTAAACCTGAACTAATTGAGAGTGTGTTTTACAATGAAACTTCCAAGGTTCGTGAACTAGAACGTCAATATGCTCAAGCGAAAACATCAGTTCCATCTGACACATTGACTAAAGCAAAACACGTTTTAAAACATGCTAAGAAAATTAATTTTGTGAAGTCAACTGGGACAGATACGTTGAAAAGTTTTTCGAACTGTTCTAATTTATATTTTTACTTGAAAAAGAAATCTGAATTATCTGATGAGTTCTCTAAGAGCATGACCAAAAATGTGAGTTATCATCAAAATTCTGCTTTATTCGTTCCAACTACCTCTCAACATCATCGTGTAGACATGCGAAGTTGCTTTCTTTGTGGTCAGCATGGTCATGTTGTAAGATATTGTAGTCAGAATAGCAATCAGAATCTTCACCCTTTTATCAAGGACCATTCTAAGCCGGTTCCTGTAGTAAAAGAGATTCTGAAACGACCAGTGTCGTATGCTGATGATACTCATATCATGTTTTCAGATGTACATCCTCGAAAAGTAGTTCATATGAATGAAACTCATGGTTCTGTCAAACCTAAATTTATTCCTACTGCACCCCTATGCAAGAATGAAAATTCAAATGTAGTTCAAGCCGCTTACTTAAGACGAAAGTCTAGAAAGCCTGTAACTTATTCCCAAGTTGTTGAACAACAATTGAATGCAGCTAAAGTTAACTTTTCTCAAGGAAACCAAAAGGTGCCCAATACCGAGGGCTGGGCTGCATTTTTGAACTAATCATTTTCTTTTGTGTGTAGGGTTCATCCAAGACCATTTCTGGTGAAAACTGGATCATGGATAGTGGATGTTCTCGTCATATTACTGGAAATCTCAACCTCTTATCAAACGTGAGAAATATTCAAGGGGGTTATGTGGCGTTTGCTGGGAATTCTGGGGGTATGATTACACAGGAAGGTGATGTGTCAAATGGAAAGATTACATTTGAAAAGGTTAATTATTGTGATAAGGTGGATCATAATTTATTGAGTGTGTCGCAAATTTGTGATAAGCAATACACGACGATATTTACAGATAAAGAATGTCTTATTCTGAAACCGGGTTATGTGATTCTCGAGGACATGGTTGTCATGCGATCACCACGATCAAATGATATTTATGTCTTGAATATGAATTCTAACGTAACTACATCGATCGAAACGTGTTTTGTCTCGAAAGAAACCGAGAAAGACTCCGTACTTTGGCACCGAAGAATGGGTCACATACATGTTCGAAAGATGAATTATTTAATGGCAAACGATTTTGTAGATGGGTGTCATTAAAGAATTTTAAGTTATCCGATCACTGTGTTGCTTGTAAGAAAGGCAAACAGAAGAAGAAATCACATCCATCTAAGGTATTGAATTCCATTGATACTCCGCTTGAACGACTTCATATGGATTTGTTAGGTCCAGTGAATCGGGTGAGTATTTCTGGAGACTGGTATTGTTTAGTCGTGACTGATGATTATTCGAGATACTCATGGGTCTTATTTATGAGTTCAAAAGATCAAACGCCAGTTTTGGTACAAAACCTTATCACTAAAATCGAATCACTATACAAACAAAAGGTGAGGAGAATTCGAAGTGATAATGGAACTGAATTCAAAAAAACGATATTGGATTTCTTTGGTGTTCAAAAGGGAATTCACCGTGAATATAGTGCACCTTATGTACCTCAACAAAATGGTGTTGCAGAACGAAAGAATAGAAGTTTGATTGAAGCTGCAAGAACTATGCTCGCTGATTCTAAGCTTCGTGTCCAATTCTGGAATGAGGCGGTGAACACAGCTTGTTACACGCTTAATCGGGTTTTGACTGTTAAACGACTCAAGAAGACAAGTTATGAGATCTTGAACAATCGAAAGCCTAACTTAAAGTACCTAGAACCCTTTGGGTGTCCTTGTACAATTTTGATGAAGGATGCGGGTAAATTTGAGGAAAAAGCAATCGAAGGTTATTTCTTGGGGTATGCATATCCAAAGAAAAAGGTATATAATTTTACATCTGGTTGTGTTGAGGAATGGTTCCATGTGGACTGTCAACGATACACTCCTCCTCCTCAAGGGAAAGGTCCTGATTGGATGTTTGACTACGATAGCTTATTTAATACATTTACTCCATCAATCGATCATCCAGATGAAGATTTAGTCCGTGTTTATTTTGAAGAACATTTCGAAATTCCAAGATTTGCAAGTTCCAATGATGTTGAAGCTCCATTTGTTGCTCCAAATGAAAAACCTGATCATGAATCTCCTGTTCATTATGATACTGCTTTGTCTTCATCTGATGATAATGCAATTGTGAATGATGATAATGTTTCATCTCCTGAATTGGGTGAACATTATACTAACTTATTTGAACACGTTGCTGTTTCTGAAAATCCTACTCTTAGGATTCATAATTACCATCCACAAGAAAACATTATTGGAGATCTTTATGTAGGGGTTCAGACACGACATCAACTTGCTTCTTCAAGTGACAATAATGCTCTATGTGCTCATGTCGACTTATACGCATCTGAAATTGCAACTATTGCTAAATTTACTTGTTTTCTATCTCAAGTTGAGCCTACAACTCCTCGTGTGGCTCTGCAAGATCCTTCTTGGGTAGAAGCTATGCAAGAAGAATTACAACAATTTGCAAATTTAGGTGTTTGGGATCTTATTGACAAACCTGCTAGAGTCAAGTAGGCAATTCCGACTAAGTGGGTATATAAGTGTAAGAAAGATGATCGTGGAGTAATTGTGAGAAACAAAGCACGTTTGGTGGTGCAAGGTTTTCATCAGCAAGAGGGTATTGATTACACTGAGGTTTATGCTCCAGTTGCAAGATTAGAGTCAATTCGAATCTTCCTGGCTTATACTGCTTACAAGAATATCAAAGTGTATCAAATGGATGTTAAAAGTGCTTTTCTCAACGGTGAACTTCATGAGGAAGTGTTTGTTCTACAGCCTCCAGGTTTTGAGGATCTTGATTATCCTGACCGCGTTTACCGATTAAACAAGGCATTATTTGGTCTACATCAAGCCCCGAGAGCTTGGTATGGCATGCTCGCCGACCATCTGACGGATAATAGCTTCAAACGTGGAACTGTTGACTGCACTTTATTTTATAAGAATATTGGTGATGATCTCTGCTCGTTCAGATCTATGTTGATGACATAATCTTTGGGTCTACAAACGATTCATTGTGTAAGGAGTTCGAGAATTCTATGCAAACCAAGTTCGAGATGAGTTCGATGGGAGAGATGAATTTCTTTTTTGGGTTGCAGGTTCATCAGTCTGCGAAGGGAATCTTCATTCATCAGACAAAATATGTGAACGATGTCTTGAGCCGATTCAAGATTACTGCCGCAAAAATCCCTTCTACTCCTCTTCCCGTGGGTCACAATTTATCACCGGATGAATTGGAGGATACTGTTGATCCGACCCTTTATCGTGCCATGATTGGTTCTTTAATGTATTTAACTGCTTCTCGACCCGACATAATGTTTGCTGTTTGTTTATGTGCTAGGTACCAAGCTAGTCCCCGAGTGACTCACCTGGCAGCGGTCAAGCGTATTCTGCAATATCTACGGGAAAATCCTGACATCGGGTTATGGTACCCCAAGATTATACTTTCGATCTTACCGCTTACTCAGACTCAGATTATGGAGGATGCAAGATCAATTTCAAGTCTACTATAGCGGGATGTCAATTCTTAGGAAGCCGGCTTGTTTCCTGGCAGTGTAAGAAACAGACAACGGTCTCCACTTCAACCACCGAAGCTGAGTATGTTGCAGCCTCGAGTTGTTGTTCCCAGGTTTTGTGGATACAACAACATATTTGCGACTACGGTTTGAAATTTCTTACTACTCCCATTTTGATTGATAATTCTGTTGCTATTAGTATCACCAAAAATCCCGTACAACATTCTAAAATGAAACATATCGAAATTCAATATCACTTTATACGGGATTGTTATGAAAAGAAATTAATTGATCTTGAGAAAGTGCACACTGATTTTTAAAAAGCCGATCTATTTACCAAAGCGTTTGATAAAACACGTTTCAACTTTTTGCTTGGTTTAAATGGATTGAAGACCCTTGCTGAGATCCTTAAATTAGGATAATTATCTTTATTTTCAGTTTTTATTCTTGTTTAAATTCCATTCTGTTTTTAGGTTTTAGGGGGTGAATTCTAGAAAATACAAAAATATTGTGTTCTGAGTTTGTATAGATAAAACCCAAAAACATTAGAAAACTTTTAAAAAAATCATCAAAAATAATGTGTTTTCTTGTTTTATTTAAAAAAAAAATCTGAAAAACCAAAAACATTTTAAAATTAGAAAATTTCAAAAAGATTGTGATTTCTGTTTGTACAGAAAAATTTCTGAAAAAGTCAAAAAGAATGTGAATTTTGTCCTTGTAAAGAAAAATTCAAAAAAAACAAAAAGATTGTGTTTTTAGTTTGTAAAGAGAAAAATCAAAAAGATTTTTGCTTATGATCGCTTAAAATTATGTCATTTACTTCCATTTCGAAGGAAATATACCTGCATATGTTTGGTCCTGATAATTTCTTGAATATTTATCTGACAAATGGATATTACTTGGGGCGTTCGTTAAGCTTTCTATTCAATTTCAGCTGAGAATTTTAGTCAGTTATTTAAGTTTGTGAAGCGTGCTTGCATGTTTTGGTCCTGTTCTCTACTTGTAGATGATTAGGATAACCATTAATTTATGAACTTAAATTAACTGGGGCAATTTAAATCATTTTATTTCATGCTCCTCAAAATTTTGAGTTTTTTTGAAGCAAAAAGAGAAAATGATAATACATTGATTATTTGACCCCAAATCCAGAAAGAAATAAGCTTAAAAGACTGTGTGCTTAATCATTGGTGCATTGATAGGTCTTAAACAAGCTGCTAGAGTAAAGTAAGTGATACAAACTGAAAGAAAAGCCAAATTGAAAGAAGTGTTAGTCTCTAGCAAAAGTCTCGGTAAAGATGGCATAAATGTAATAACCGATAATACTCAAGCCTTATAATTGTTGATCACCCAAAAATATAATAAAGCAAATAACAAGCGTTAAGATTCTGGACACTGTGAGTCTTTATGCGGCTTAATCATCTGGATATTCATAAGCATGAATATTTCACTCGCTTTCTAGAGCAAACCCAAAGTCATTAAACTTGATCACCGCTGTACTTTGTACAATATAAATTACTGACTTGATCAAAATCCGCTATTAGTCATACAATTGTTCCTCCCTTGCGTGCGTCTCAATACCAATAAGAAACGGACCCTAGGGGATACAATGTATGTAAGCCGACAGATGGACTCGTGCATATTCACTCACAGTAAAAGAAACTTGATGCATTGCTCAAATATTCAAAAGATTTCAAATTTTGATCAACATTATAATGGTTTAAGTCAAGTTGGGGTGATTTGGCAAAAATCAAATTAAGCTTGAACCGAGATTAGGGACTGATAGTTTCTGATATTTTGTGCGCTAATTGAACCATAAATCATATCACAAAAATGACTCGAAGTTTTGTTATAAGATTTAAGTGGACAACAATATCAATGACCGACTTAACGCCAGTCATTATATCGCTGAAATATAAAACTATGATGGAAGGGCATTATGGTCAATATGATTCCCTGCTCAAACTCAACAAAAATACAAATATGTTTGTTTTTAATAAATCATTGAAAAACACAAAAAGATTGTCTATTTTTTTAATGATTCGGATATTCTTTTGCAAATACATTCTTTATTTTTTTATTTTTTTTATTTTGATAAAATACCAAAAATATTTTCTTCACTTTCATTTTACATATTATTTAATGGTTTTAAGTTATGTATAAAAAAAATTTTGAATGATTATTAAGGTATTCAGTTATCAGGATAAAACGGTTCTCTGTAACACCTTTAAATTAAAATTTTGATTTATTCATTATTTAATTAATTTAATTTAATTTAAAATTAAATAAAGATTTTAATTCGGTATAAATCTACTTCGTTATTTATGGATAACGAACTAGGTGATTCTTTAGCGAACTGGTTTCTAGTTCGCTCACCTAATCCGCTTCCGCACTGTGTAACGAATCATCCTTCTTCGTTATACATATTTAACGAATCACAGACACGAATTATGTCTCATTCACTACAATAATGTAACGAACTGTCATAGCGAATCATCTAATTCGTTATTTATAATTCAAACGAATTGGGTAATTCGTACATTGTGTACCTCCGGTAGCGTGTGAGCCTATATAAGACAAGAAACACGAACAGTCCTTCATTGTTCGTCTTCTTCCTTCACACTAAAGTCACCATATTCAAATTTTTCCTGAAATTTCGACTTTCCCTTTTCGACATTTCAAAGATATCTCTGTATGTCTAAGGTATAGATGATTATGGCGATATAATTTTCGTCAAAAATTGACTGAGCTTTGATAGTCTAATTATGTATTTTTGTGGTCAATGGGTTTTCCGAGTTTATAAACCCATTTTATTTATGATTTGTGTTGATGAACTTGATTATTTATGTTTCATTGAAATCAGAATGCATTTCCGATACCCTTGGTGGACTTTAATCGACGTTTGATTATAGTTTGCTGGGTTGATTGTGTTTTCATGGTTTCTGTGGTTCTGTTTGTTTCGGTTAACCTCGGTATATCTGGGTTTTCAGCTTCAATCTCATCACCATCAGCTTATGAGTGTGTTTTCGAGTTCAATACGCTCATTATTCTGATGATTCAACGATAGTTATGAGCTAATTGATTCTGGGTTCATAGTGTTGATTATCGATGTTCATCTTAATTTTGACTTTGACATTGCAGGTCAAAGATTAAGTCTAATTGACCATTTGTTATCCTTAGCGAATTGGAACTGCTTCGTGTCCAATTCATTAAAGAATTACACGAACTAGCTTAGCGAATAATTTAATTCACGAATCATATGTGGATTCGTTAAAATCATAACGAACTAGTTCCTTAGTTCGTCATTTTGAATAGTAATTCGCTAAGACTACTTCGTTAGATTATTTACCTGATAGCGAATCGCACGATTCGTTACTGTATTGTAACGAATCAGTGAGATATTTAACGAATGACATTCAATTTATTTATTTAATTAAATTTAAGTTTTACCTTTTAAATTAATTAAAGTTTTTATAAACCGTCTAAACGCGTAAATAAATTCAAACAATGAATACATCACTTAGACATATATTGATGTTTAATACATATTACGTCTTCATGTTTCTCATATTCGTTTATATTTATTCAGTATAAATGGTTGATCAAGTAAATCAAGATCCACCGATTGCCGATCAAGGGCAACACGGGCAACCACCACCAGCACAACCTCCACAAGATCAACAAGAACAACAAGACGATGTTATTTTACTACCATTTGACAAGAAACATAATATTTGTGCTTACGTAAATCAAGATGTGGCAAATGTGGATGTGTTTGGGGACATGTTAGCCTTCTTACGACGCTCAGTTATACACTATGCTATAACTGCTAGACCTAAAGTGTATCTGAGTATTATCAGGCAATTTTGTAACACAAATGAATATGTTGAGGACGATAAATACATTCGACTACAATCAATCAAACCCCGATTACGATTGATGTTGAGGTTATTCGCCGCGTACTTCAATTTGGTGATAATGATAACAACCCGAGTGAATTCGACAGGACGCTGGTTAAAGGTTTATTCACACGCTTGCAGTATGGTGGCGACATTCATAAATCGATGTTGAACAAGAACGGGTTATGTCCACCATACAAGTATCTTCTACATGTTCTACTTCATTGTATGAGTGGGCGTCGTGGTGGGTTTGACAAGTGTAGACTTAGTTTGCAGTCAGCATTTGTTGCTTTGATTCTGAATAAGCCGTTTAATTTCTCAGAGTTAGTCTTCGACCATTTGACAGAACAAGTTCAGCAAACACTTCAGTCAAAGAAGTTCTTGATGTATCCTCGCGTTCTACAGCTGATTATTCAAGATTTAATTCCGAATTTGGCTATTGATCAGACGTTGGTGAATGATGTACTTCATATGGAACACATGACAGCTGAAACTGTGTATCGAATGTTAACTTATAGAAAGGAGAAGCCAAGAGATAAACGGATGGTTGGTCATATAATCAATCCGAATTATGTATGTCCTCCTAATGAACGCTAGATCCATGACGATTCGGATTCCGAGCGTGAAGGGGGAGAAGGTGGGAACGATGATGGTGGAAATGATGATGATAATGATGATGATGGTGGAGCTGGTAATGCTGCGTTTCAAGAGCAACAATAGGCAGTCAATGCTGCTTTAGCTGCCACCATTGCAGCTCAACAAGAAAGGAAACGGAAAGGGAAAGCAGTGGCAACTGGTGAGTCATCGAAGAAGAGACGTGTTTCAGTGGGGGCTGGGGTTGTTATTGGTATTCCACCACCACGTCAATCAACGACCCAACGCTCGGTAGTGCCGCCTACTACTAGCACTCCGATGCTTACATTGACGAGAACATTGGTGTCACATGAAAGGCCTGGTTTAATCCCTCAAATGACATTATCGGAGATACCAAGGCTTCCTGCTACATTATCTACCGTTCCTTCAACACCATCGATGTGGCCTCCTCCTCGTCCTCCTACTCCACCATCTCCTAGTGATGTCTCGTTTATAAGAATCACTCGACCTCAGGGACCGATTCAACCTGTTCACCCCTCATTATACAACTTGCCATCAAGCCGTCAGACGGAGATGCTGCTGAATCTTCTACATCTTTATGAAAACCAAGTGGCAGCTGACCGTCAAAATCAAGAACGACTCATGGAGAATCAAAGACGGATGATGAGTTATATTTCATTTTGCGTACGATTGTTGAGTCTTAGGGGGTGAAATTAAAGGAACAAGAGGAGTTAATCCTTCAACTGACATGCAAAGAAGATGTCCTGAAGAAAATCAAAGATGATGATAAAGACCCTGACGAGTCTGGTGCAGGAGGTGAGCCTGAACAATCATATGGCTCATCTTCCGGTGCTGGTACTAGTGGCGGTAAAGACTCGGATAAACAGATTATTATTTATCAAGATCCAACAGCCGCCAAGCCAATTGAGATGATTGCGGCTAATACGGGGATTTTTGTGGATGGATCAGGGGTAGTTAAAAGTGTGGTGAACAGGGATGAGATAGAGGTTGGGGAGTTTGTGGAGAGGTCTCTAACACGGGAGCAGATTTCCATACTGCTTGGGCTGAATGATGAACAATTAACTGTGTTAGAAACTGAACTTGATGTTGAAGTGGTGAATGAGGAGGGTTTAGAAGATGATCCGTCAATTCAGATGAATACGGACTTTATTTATGAAGACGAAGATATTGAGATGGAAGACGTCACTACTGAGGAGTACCCTGACTTGTTTCAACGCACTAATGTTGATCTAGGTGCTCCAGTATTCGATGAGCAAACGTTTAAAGAAACTGAGGATGAGTTGGAAAAGATCTTGAAGTGTAAGCGGGCTGTTCACTCACTTGAAGTTATAACGGATGATGATATTGCACAATGGTTTAAACATCAAAAAGTGGGTAAAATTATTAGTGTGTATCGATATGTTGATTGAGAACAGAAAGACACTGCTGCTGCATGGGTCAAAGCAAATCTAGTGACCTCCTTCAAGACTGTTTCCAAGGTACATGGTGATATTGTCTCCTGGTTGTATGATTCTGAGCTTAAAGTATGTATAATCAAATGGGAGAAGGGGATTCAGTATTACGAGACGATAATGGATGTTCTTACTTTTCCGCGATGGGATGTTCGTACCCTCGCGAGACGTCCATTTATCAATCGTGGGGGTTACCGAACAGCTGAGTGGTTTCACCAACACTTACTGTTCGAGGTCAATCATGGCTTCAAGTTTTTCAAGCCCCAGGTCCCAAGACGTAAGCGTATTGACGAGATTGATCCGAGGACTGGCTGGAGAAAACTTGTCCTGAAGATGAAGCCACCAAAGACGTTGAAGCAGGTTCCTGTGAAAACGATGCCTCAAGACATGCATCTCTCATTCAACCGCTGGTACTATGACAATCGTACTAGCGAGGCCGTCATTGTTCTTGGTAGAGGACTGAAGACTGAGCTCATTAAGATAATCGACCCGATGTGGTTGGTTAATTTATCAGAGACAGAAAATGATGTGCTGCACAGGAAGCAGATTTTGTTCGAGCGCCACGAAGACTACGACCTGGCTATGCAATTCCAACGAGTTGTTTGTGTATGTCATGAGGATGGAATTCATAGTTGCAGAGACTGGCAGTCCAAGCGCTTCAAATAATTTAAAGACAAAGAGCTCAAGACGAGGGGGTGTCTGTTAGTGCACGATTTTGCGTCTTGAGTCTTTGTAATTATCGTTAACGTTTTGTTTATTATTTATTGTAATATTTATTTAAATTATTATCAAGTTCGTTAGATTTAAAGTCTAGTTCGCTAAGGGATGTTAGCGAACTAAGACATTAAGTGTATTCCCTCCTGATTCGTTAGGGGATGTTAACGAATCAGAGGATGTTTCGTCTAAATTAATGTATGTAGTGAAGCAGTGTCTGGTTCGCTAGGGATATTAGCGAACCAGACCTCCTTCTATATATAGTGAACACTGTTCACTGTTAATTTAAGTTTTGAGAGTTAATTATCGAATCTCTGTCCAATCATTCTCTCGATCTTCATTCTAATATTATACAAGTACTAGTATACATATACTGATAATATATCAACACTTACAACACTAAATCTATAGTAATTATGAGCTAGATTTATAGAAACATATTAATCGATTATTCACAGATATGAGATCTGTTAGTATTATAGTTATTGGATTGATACGAATTGGGTTCCAACAACATCAATGACTATCAACATGGTTAATGATATTACAAAGTGGACAGATTTGAAGTAACTTTAAAAAGAAGGAACACGATACGTATGCTTTATCTTGAATATCTAGCTATTAAATAATATTATAAATCATAAAATATATAGCATATAATCTTAAAAGCTATATATTAAACAAGCCATGACCTAATCATGATTTGTAGCAAAAGTTACTATTATAATACGGATCAAAAGTGATCTTACTTTTGTTAGAATAATAAAACGAAAGTTTGATGAATATGCGTTAGTATGATAGTATCAATCTTATGGACAATTATTGAGTCAAATAAGAAGAGACCATTGCCTATCAAATTGTTGATTACATTATTTGATTTGATATTTATTTAAATTAATTAGGTTATTAGATTATTAATTTAATATCTTTGAGCATAAACCTACTTTTTAAGTTGGATATACACGCAAATACCTATAATATAATGATGTGAAAAGTAATAATATTTTTAATGCTTAATATCCCATGTAGTAGTGCATACATAGGTTTAAACATGACTATTCATTAATTTAGACTTCCTCGTACATAAGATATATAAAAATTGTCAAATGATAACATTCTCTAATTTAAGAGGTGAATCATTTGGTTAAGATGACGGCATGATAAAACTGGGAAGGCTTTTATAATAACAATAACTTATAACTGTATGAGCCTTCTTAATATAACTAGGGACCAAATAACACGTGATTGAATGATAGTCCCATCACTTTCCATAAGAAAAGTTCTGGGTTTGAGTCTTGCTTAAAACAATTTGTTCCAGTTTAAACCAGTGTGTTTTTCTAGTTAGTCTCCTTCTCAGTGGGTGGGTGGGGTGGGTGATCTCATGTGTCCAGTCATTTGCTATTCCAAAATATATATAACAAGGGATCAAACGTTGGTTAATTATAAATATTTTAGTTCTATTATTCGAGAATGATGGTGATCGAACATTTTGAGTCTATGGTAGAGATAATTCAAATCTATGGATGGGATGGATATACGGTAAAGGAATTTTGTAGTTAAAGTCTGACAACAATGGCTAACTGTTTCACAATTATGGCTGGGTATTTCACAACTACGGTTGAGCATTTTACATCTACCGCGGCATGACACATACAGACGAGCAATACACATCTATGGATGAACATTACATATCTATGGATGAACAAATTTAACTATAAATGAATAACTCAAGCACGGAGAAGAATCTCGACTGCCCACTTGGTTCTTCACTAAAGGCGGCTATTGAAGACATGGGCGGATCCACCATTCAAATGGGAGGAACCACCCAAGTTTCGAAATAATGGTGTATTGGTATATAGAAAATAGTATAGTGAACCACCTTATAAACTAGAAAGGAACCACCTTCATTAGAATATAAGTTGTTGGTTTGATGACGAACTCTTTAAGGTTGGTTAACCAAAGGTCTCAGGCTTGAATCCATTTTACACTTTTTTTTTTTATTTTTTTATGTAGTCTTTTAGGGTTCCATAAACCAAAACTTTTAACAAAGATGCAATTACAAACGCCGCTCTCTGCCTTTCTCCCCTCTCCACCACGATAACACTGGCGCCACACCTCCTTCCTTTGGTAGTCCGGGCATCTGGTCGACCACTGAACACCGTCATCCGTCGCGGGCCCGTGCCTTTCTCCGAGCGCCTTTCTCTAGCCTTGCTAGCTGCTACTCTTCCTCGAATCCTTCGACCGTGACGATGAGTTTAGATTCATTTGTTAATTGTTCTTGATATTATTAATTGTTTAGATTCATTTGAAAATTTTTAAGTTATTTGTTAAGTTTTAGATTACAATTAGCAAATTAAACCAGTGGTAAAACATTATTATGTAATGAACCGATCGAATTGTCGAACCGGCCCAAATCATCAAACCGACCCAACCCGTTGAACCAACCCAAACTTATTATATCTGATTCCATGAAATTAGAGCATTTAAAACTGGTGCATTACTTGAGAAAAATTCTTGAATCCGTCACTAATTGAAGACCATAACTCTATAAATAAATGCCTTGTACATTTGAGTCAACAAACAAGCATGAACATAATAAAAATAGCATACCATATTCTTTGGTGTCAAAGACGGCTAAATATGTACACCACTTGTTACATATAGCGGTGTGTTCATTATATTGAAAGAACTTCCTCTAAGAGGGGAAGGGATATTCATAGATACTACTCATGCACTGATCAATCATGTACTGTCAGCTAATTTATACCCTCAAGTGCCCACAAACCACAAAATCACTGGCAATACATACTCGCAAGTACCCTTGAATGTTTTATTTTTAATTTGGTTGTTAGAATATAAAAGGAAAATGGTGTCATTTTATATGGCAAAGGTTTGCCACATGGGTTTGAAGACATGCATGGGTACAAAGGTGGCGATGGTTTTACCACATGGGTTCGAAACTTTCCATGGGGTGCCCCGTCCTCACTTATGGTCATGGGTGAAGCTTGCTTATAGTCGGGGGCCCCTCCATTTTTCCCTTAAGATTGTAAATTTACATGTTTTCGTTCAAATATTTTATACGTATTAAGCCCCCCCTATCCGCGTTTTCATCCAAGCTTCACCACTGGTGACAGTTCAAGCATATAACTCAAGTATATAAACTGTTTTTGTAAGGCCCCGATCCCAGTGCCCTACTTTGGCGTTGAATTTACTCATAAACACAGTTCTAAATATCAAAGTTAATTAAAACCTTTTCGCGGAATATAAAAACATCAACCATATATTACAAATCATTCAAATAGTCTCAACAACTAAACTCTTGTCTTGAAACATAATTGAAAAAGTCATTTTAAAACATCACAACATTCTTTTCAAGATGTCAGTATTTTCAGTCCAATGACATGTGTCTTCATTCAAACGAGCTGCCTTAGCCTATTCACCTGCGTGCATACTAAAATTCAGCTACGCTGAGTGAGTTCTAGTTAATTAGGCAACATACAAATACATTCACATACTCACATATATACGTATCTGAAGATACATATTACATACTTAACCTGTCTACCTTTCTTTCATACATGCATACATACTTTCTCTCTTTCTTTCGTACCTTCATTCTTTTAGCATGTACATTACATACATAACTATCTATTCGTTTTAAAGAGCATTTTGCCCTATAACCTTCGCAGATATTATTAGGGTCTGCAACCCTGTAACCTTCGCAGATATTTTTAGGGTCTGCAACCCTTTAACCTTCAAAGATATTATTAGGGTCTGCAACCCGGTAACCTTCGCAGAGATTATTAGGGTCTGCAACCCTTTAACCTTCGCAGATATTATTAGGGTCTCCAACCCTTTAGGCATACCACCATACAACCATACATTATCTTTTTTATATTTATATTTATATACTTTTACACATACACTTACTCTTTTCTATAACTTTCATATATCATTCATACATCATTCATAAAACAATCATATATCATACACTTACCACTTAAGGTAAGTGTATTAACTAATCACATCGAGTATGCACACAGCCTCGAAAACATAACAAGGAAATAGAGTTAGAAACTCACCTAGGTTCTGTTCTTCTCTGAGTTAATGGTAACACCCTTCCTTATTTGTGCACGACTAACTGTGTAATAAATTTTAAGTGTTAATTAACTATCTCTTACTTTATCATACTTCTATGTTAGTAAAACCCCTAGCTACGGGGGTCCGGGGGAAACGCCCTAGCAGTGGGGTCTAGAGGCAGCAGTAACTAGTAGGGTCCAAGGGGCAAAGGCCCTGGCTGGGGTCGAGCTGCCAGGTCAGCTTGGAAAAAATTTATTTTCATTAACGGTCCTTTACTAAAACGTTCATCAGAAAAACTGAAGTTTGAACCAATCTAATCGAATCATGATTCTAATCGAATGACAATTTCTAATTGAATGGAGACTCCAATCAAATAACAGTTCTAATCGAATGGCAGTTCTATTCGAATGACCATTCGATTCGATTACCTTTTCCACCTGATTCGATTCGATCACTCTTACTATTCGATTCGATTATCCTTTCAATTTAATTCGATTACTTTACTGAATCTGAGGTTTCTTAAGGACTTGATTCATTTGTTTCCATTATTATCATTTCCCTTCGATTACATTTTCCTTCGATTCGAATACCATCCCGTTCGAATACTTTTCCATTTGAAAACCTTTTCATTCGAATACTTTTCTTTGCTGTTAGTATCATCCATTATTATATTTACGTAGCGTGTTGACTTTGTATATAGTATCATCCATTAATATATTTACCATTATTTCATCTTTTAACCATTACCATTTCTACCCTCGACCAAGATCTAGCTCGTTTTGCAATAAAGTTTAAACCTTTACTTATTAGAAGTCCGATTTAGCT
This sequence comes from Bidens hawaiensis, assembly GCF_021521415.1. Taxonomy (NCBI): domain Eukaryota; kingdom Viridiplantae; phylum Streptophyta; class Magnoliopsida; order Asterales; family Asteraceae; genus Bidens; species Bidens hawaiensis. The sequence continues at coordinate 111,501 of NW_027498982.1, forward strand.
AGATCTAGGATTACTAAGTGAGCCGTACTTACTAGCGAGTTCAATAGCTCATATTTTAACGTCAAATTTAAATTTTTATTGCATAAAAATGCCCGATTTGCCTTAGTATCAAATCTTAGGGCAAACCGACTTTAAAAACGTAACATTTAAGCTTAAACATACCCTTTTGGTTCACGTCGAGCTACGGGTTTGGCTCAACACATGCTCCTAGACTTGTTTCTTTCTTGTATAATGAATATTCAACACAACCTAAGCTTGGTTTGGATTCGAATTTGCGCCGTAAGGATAGTGGAGTGTTTGTGCGTGTTTTTGAGTATGTATAGAGGCAATGTTGGTGGAAATGAGTTTTAGGGTTTTAGGGAGGTTTAAGGGGTTTATATACCCTTAAGCCCATGGACCTAAGACTTATCACCATCACTTATTCTATCTTCTATTAACCAAGCTCACACTCTATTATTTATTTAACTTAGCTAGATATTAACACCCCAATAAACGAAAATTCTTTTTATTTATTATAATCAAAAGTAAGGTATTCCAGCTTTCTCCATCTTTTCATTACTCTTATGTCGATATAAACAAAATATAGAGATTAAAAGATCGTTTCGCATTTCATACATATACACACACACACACACACATATGTGTGTGTGTGTGTATGTGATTTCTTTTGAGAACAAATTTGATTTTTAAGAACTCGAAAAAACTCAACGTGTAATAAAATATTTTTTTGGAATTGTTTTTGTTTCTACATATGTAATACGTAGGTCACATGTACGTCAAAAAATAAAATATTTTTTACACACTGAATCGTCTTTTTACATAGGTGTAACTAACGTTAGACTAGTGTAATCATTAGACATCTTTATTCTCTCTCGTACATGATTCAGTTTTTAATCAGATTTAATCTCAGCCACATATTCTATACTCATTTAAATTTTGTGTAATCCATATTGAGTTCTTAAAGTTCTTACATCTCATCAAGTTCTCAAAATATTTTTCCAAAAAAGTGCGGAACTGGGGAACACCCTTCCCAACCTTGATCATTTTCCCACATCCTTATGGTACACCCTCAATCACCTACATCACATCACTTTTATAATGGAAAAAAACCCTTCCAAAAACAATAATTAAAAAAAATATATCAACAAAAAAACCAAAAAAAATAAAAATGTATTATCTAGCATCCCATGTTCAAAAAAATAAAAATAAAATATCGGTTTAGCCTTCGGGTTTAGTTTAACGTTTAGGGATAGGTTTTTAAGGGGGTTTAGGTTTTCCGGGTTGGGGGGTTAGGTTTTTTAAGGGGGCTTTTCTTGTATACGTAACGGTGGAAAGACAACAGGTAAACAAATGCATAAATATATTGTAAGTCACATTGAAACTCTCATTGTCTTATACACGCGTAAAAATATAACTTGTTAATGTTCATGAACACTAAATTCTGTGAGATATATATATATATATATATTGAATTTGCATTCAAATTAAAACAAAACGTGTTATTTATATGTAAAATCTTAAAGAACTGTTGTTTTACAAGTTTTTTTTAATTTTTGAACGGGAGATGCTCGATAAACATTTTGATTTTTTTTTATTTTTTGTTTTATAATTTTTTTAATTATTTTTTTTTTTGGTTTTTTAGGGATTTTTGTTCCCTTACAAAAATAATGTGATTTAGGTTATTGAGGGTGTACCATTCGAATGTGGGGAAATGATCAACGGTTGGAAATGGTGTTCTCCATATCACCACTTTTTTGGAGTTTCATTTGAAGTTGAGAACTTTGAGAATTATTGTGAATCACGAAAAGAATTATTTTTAAGAAAAATAAAAAAATTTAAAACAACAAAAATGCGAAAATAAAAAAGTAAAAAAGTCAAAAAAAAAATATTTTCCATCCCGGTTTCATAAAATTTTTTTAAAAAAATATCGTTTAACAAAGTTATACATATATGTATGATACGTATTTTTTAATTTTATACAAGTTATTATACACATATGTACAATTAAGATAAATGATAATGTACATATGTAAATCGAGATTAAATAATACATGTTTGTAAAAACAGGTTTTTTTTTATGAAACCGGGATGAAAAATAAAAAATTTTGGTTTTTTTACTTTTTAAAAAATTTCCGTTCTTTTTTTGTTTTATAATTTTTTTAAAGGGTTTTTTTGTTTTTTTTCCCAAAATGGTTTTCAAAATTCTCAATTTCAAAAAGTTCTTTTATGATTCTCATCATATATATATATATATATATATATATATATAGGATCATGATCATGAGAGAACTTTCTTGAAATTGAGAACTATGAGAACCATTTTGAACCGCAAAAAACCTAAAAATAAAAAAAAGTCATAAAATAAAAAAACACAAAAAACTAAAAAAATGAAAATTCTTATTTTATCATCCCGGTTTCATAAAAAAAACTCGGTTTAGCTAAATTATATACACATATGTATAATATATACATATATGTACATTTACATGTGTTTTTGTACACATGTGTATAATTAAAGATAAATGATACCGTACATATGTGTATATTACGTAACTAAAGATTATATAAAATTATACATATGTGTATAATACGACGTTTTTTTATTTATTTTTATTTTTTTAATGAAACCGGAATGAAATATAAAATTTTGGTTTTTGTTACTTTTTTGAAATTTTTATTATTTTTTGTTTAATGATTGTTTTAAATATTTTATTTAAATGTGTTTTTAGTGATTCAAAAATAGTTCTCAAAGTTCTCAATTTGCAAAGGGTTCTCTTAGGATCCTTACCCTATATATATATATATATATATATATATATATATATATAAACGAAAGCTCAAAATTCTACGTGTCGTGATGTGGTCACTCCCCATTTTATGGAAGTCACCAGATTGCTTGGTTTTTAAATGGAGGCTTCTCATGCATTTGACCCGAATTCACGGGTATGGGTCTTACGAAACCCAGACAGTCCTTAAACAGATTATAAGATCACATTAAATTAAAAATTAATCTCACCAAATATTAGATAAGAAAATCCTATAAAGTAGGGATATACTAAAAATTAATATTTAATTTCCTTTTAATAAAAGATATGATTTATAATTAATAAACAATTTTATATTAAAGAAAACGGGTCATGGGTTTTACCAAACCCATATAACTTTTAAACCGGGTTATAACATCTAATTTACATGAGAAACAATTTTCATCATCAAATCCTAAGTATATAATTACTAACTTTCTTACAATACATAAAATTAAAATCATATATATATATATATATATATATATATATTATATATATATATTAGAAACGAGTAATATAAAATAACCCCGTAATACGAACGAAACCTTTAATATCCTACGTGTCACGCTCTGGTCACTCCCGGCCCCCTCTCAAGCCACCAGATTGCTTAATTTGTAAATTGAGTGTGTTTGAACCGCTTTGACGGGTATGGGGCTTCTAATGAAACCTGGATAGCCCACGGGTCATAACAAATCATCTTAACATTTTCCTCTTTCCTCTGCCTGCGAGACCTTGTTCACACCCACCTTATCGATTGTGTGGATTGAGACATAGAGAAGACTGAGCGATGGTCGTGGTGAATTGAAAGTCTTTCTCTATCTTCACAATCGCAAAACCTTATATGCTTATTTAATTTGCAACATTTTTTTTTTTATTTTTTTCACATATGATTTTGGATTTATATGGTTTTGTTTAATAATATATTTTTTAGATAACGATATTGTTAGTGTTTGAAACTTCACTTTCAACTCAATATTACAACATGTTTTACTTATTTGTAAGTTTAAGTATCTAAATTGAACGAATGTGCTATCTGCAGTTTTTTACATAAATAAAGAAATAATATAATTTCGCATATTACAAACGGAGAATTGTTCTTGCAACTTGAGTTGCGTGCTATTTCTTTGATGTAGCAATATTATGAGAGTGTCTTGGTACTACACTCAAGGTCAGATGTTTCTACTCTATGTGATGTGCTATTGGGTATGTGTGTGCCTTTGTATGTTGGTAATATGTAGTTTAAAACCTTTTTTTAACATTGATGTTTTAATAATTGTAGTATCAAATGTGTGTTTTATCTTCGGCGAAGTTCGTCAAACATGATCAAAGAATACATTTTTGTGAGACAAGACATGTTTTATAAGACGGGAATGAAGACTCTATAATTAGGTAAAAAGAAATGTATGTAACTTTGTTATACCTTTGATAATTATTTTTGTTACAACAATAGTATGATCACTACCATAATCTGTTTATTAAAAAACTAAAAAAATCATCACTTGTAGATAATACCAACTTTCTATTGCAAAAGAATCCCAAATGTTGAGGCATTTGAAATGATTAAAAAATCTTATTTCAAGAACATAGTTGATGTTGATTTTGGTAGCGTGTAGCAACTTAATAATATGTTATCATTAGATATCAAGCATGTTGAAAACAAGGTTAATTCTGGAATAAATATCTTCATGCATCAATACAACAAGTTCAGAAAGTTAAAGTTTAAGGTGTTGGTTTCTTCTCAATTGGCGTGGGCCATAAATCATAACTGCTCCAGTGTTAATAAGAAGCGTATTTGATTGAGATTCGGTCATAATGGAGGTTACATATTTTGTTTACATTTAGACCAAAATATTTAGCTTCGTCTTTCAGAAAATGGGAAAGACTAGGCCGTTGGCATAATGGAGTCCTTGGTATTTCAACGTACCTTATCATTACTTTGTTCATGTTCGTTCATAAAAAATAAGGGCATGTCCGTGTGCGTTCATGTTCGTTCATTTAAAATCTAAATGAACAGTTTGTAATGGAAATGAACAAGTCTAATACATCACAATTTATCCAGAAAACACATCTAAATTAGTGGCTTAAATTTACCTCGTTCATTTTAACGAGCCCTTTTTATTTTCATATATATATATACACACACACACTCACATACACACACATACATACATATAATAACTACTTAGATGTTATAAATGAACGAACATAACATGATGCTCACGAACATAAATGAACAAACAAAATGCATGTTCATGTTTGTTCGTTTTTTAAATAAACGAAGATGAACTTCCAGCCAAACAGTTCGTTAATGTTCGGTTCTTTTATAGGCTTAAATTAGCATTTCAGCTGATTGGAAATACATCTAGAAGTTATAATAAATAGCGTATTTTTTTAGAGTAATAACTATAGATATATTTATATAAAAAATTTTAGAAAACTTTTTACATTTACAAACTCTAACTAACAATACTAGAAGAAAGAATAAAAAATCCTAAAAGGGTCATATGGGTCACACGGGTTAAAAGTCATTTGAAATTTATTGCATCGTGTTTTTTTAATCATGCTAACGGGTTCGTGCAGTCCGACCTAACATTGACAGAATTTTATGAATATCTTGACAGAAGATGAATGCTATTTTAACTCTATTGTATCCTCAAAATATAATTCTTCTGATAAAGAAGATACAACGGGTATACACAATTTCTTTGTGATCATGCTTTGTAATGGACTATTTATAAATGAGTCATAATATCAACTTCATATTTGGCAGGAGGAGCTATCAAGATTAAAACTTGTGTTATCATTTGTTTCATTGAAGTACCATGTGAACTCTAGAAGTTAAGTGACAAGATTCATATTAATACTTTATCTTCTTTTTAAACTTGTTGGCTTGACTTCAAAAGTCAAAATTCACCCAATAAAACATATATAAAATATTTTAATATTTTTAGGAAACTGATGGTAGTGGCGATCGTGGTGGTGGTGGTGACTGCCACGGTGGTGGTGGTGGCAGTGCAATATGTCACATAAGCATGCCACATATATATGCCAAATAAGAATGTCACAACTGAATACTAACGACGTTAGGATTTCGTTAGTCGTGGTTCATTGGTAGAAAAAAATTGATAAAAAGTGGAACTGTCATTAGTCATTTCGTTAGTTATGATCGGCAGTGGCCAAAAGGTGATAGTTGAGATTATCTAAAACCAATATATTATTTTAAAAGTGGTTGTAAATTGTTATTAACAAAATGTTTGATTAAATAAACTAATAGCAAACACAAATCCCTTCAATACCCTACAAAACTTCCACTTAACAATAAAATCTGTCCTAATTATGGGGAATATTAGCTTAGGGTTTCTAATTGTTAGATGAAACGAATGATTTGATAAAGAATGCGAGAAAAGAGTTTCTCAAGACGGTTTATTATCATTATAGTGTCATTTTCAAAACTTCATAATACAAAAATTTATGTATAAAATATTAAAAACGTATACATTATTAATCAAAAATAATTTTTTAAAAACTTGGTTTTAACATAAGATCATAAAATTTTCGTTAATATAATTCATAAACTAATATAACTTCTATTATATTTGATAAGAATAAAAACTAATTAACAAATTAAATTTTATTTTAATACACAACAATAACTAAACTACAAAATTTATAAATACAAAAAATACATACAAAATAATAAGAAAATCAAAAACTAAATATATCTTACATGAAAAATATACATAAACAATAATTAAAAAAAACTTAAAGTAACTCGCGTATCATGCGGGCTAAAAGCTAATGTGTGTGTGTGTGTGTGTGTGTGTGTGTGTGTAAGGGTTCAAATATAAATAAGGAGTTTTTTAAGAATGCTAAGAACCAACAAATTTTTGACATTTGACATAACAAATTATGGTGAAAGAACAATTCTAGGAAACTATGTCGGTTATAATGGTGAAATAGTAATTATATATATATATATATATACTGGTTGAAAAATAATAAATATTATTATTCTTATTGACCTTGTGAGTTGTGATTGTAAGGGGACTCAGGTTGGTGCGTGATGGGTAAATCATCACGCGTAATGGCTTGGCAAACACCGCCGCCGCCCCTCTCATCACGCGTGATGAGAGGGTTAGTGTGATGGCCATCAAGTGGTGAGGTTCGAGAATATGACCGTTGGGAGGGGGTTTTAATAAAAAAAATTAACATTCCTCCAACTTAAAGAGGCTCATAATTTAAAAATAAAACGTGAGGAGACGTATATCAACCATTTGAATGAAACCCAAAAAACGCCGATTTAGCATTCCTCCTACAATCGCACAAACATATTTACGAACCCTTTAAATTAATCTTACTTCAACGCAAACGCGAGATATGCGACAAGTGGGGTTGGGAAGGGCTGTAGGTTTTTTTCGGTTTTTTTGTCGGTTTTTTTAATTTAGTTGTCTTGTAGCGTTTATTTAATCTTGTTTTATTTTTATTTATTTTAGTATGTATTAAAAAAAAACTCATCACACCATCACCACCACCCCCCACTAAATTCCATCACTAGTGATGGAATGAGGTGAGGTGAGGTGGCACACCACCATTGAGTGTGGTGAGTGATAGATTTGGAACCACCCCCTCTCCCCTAATCTTGTTGGAAAAATTTATTAGTGAAAATGGGTTTTTCACTAACTTTGGACATGAATAATATATTTATATATGTGTTGTATAAATATTGATTTGAGTGTCCAAAACCGAGCTTAGATGAATGAATATCAATGCTCGAAGTTGTATGGTTGGAATAACCAAAGAAGAGAAAATTGGATTTATCTTTGACATCGTGTCCCACGTAAGAGCGCATGAGTGTCGCGCCTGCATAACGGACTGTTGTGAACAGTTGTTTGGACCTGGTCAAATAGTTTGTTTCAACTCATGTCATGAATAAATATGATGGTTTTGATTCACCACTTAAATCTAATTAAAAGTATTTAACCATGATTAATTACAATAATTAATTTCAAGTTTATTACATGATTATATATCTTGTTTATGACTAAATTAATTTATTGTTTATGACATATTAACTTTGGTTGAGTATTTCTCATTTTGTGTAAGTATATAATGAACTTGTTGGTTCATGTTGTAATAACACTTAAAAAAAATATTTTGGAGTCACTTACACACACTCATGACAAAATTTAGAAATGAGCACTCTCTATACTTATGTCAAACAACTTCAACAAATTTTCCTACATCTTGATAAACACCAATATAGCCGGTGACTTCCTCGGGTTCGTGGACATCTCCGGCAGTACACATACTGTTCCGGTTGTTATATCCTGGGAAACAGACGCGCTTGAGAGTAGGCACGAAATCTGTTTTAAGGGCCCCGTGTCTAACACGATCCTCAACCAAAACCGTTACCCAATTTCAATAAACGAATTGTTGTTTTGAAGAAACATTTGTTGAAAACTCAGGTGATGAAGACTCGTGACATGGATGCTAGAAGAAAGCTTATGGAAGCACTCCTAGTAAGATATGGATTGAATCATTTCGGTATATAAATTTTTATTTTCTATTCTTTTTATGTACTTTTGTAAACGGTATTGTACTAAGTGAATTTCCCACGATTAACGAGTGTATCGTTGTTATATTTTTATTATTATCTTAACAAAAAGTGAACCACTTCCTACAATCTTAAAACAGACTTTCGTGAAGATTGACGGTTCAATCTTAAAACCTATTGATAAGGATTTTGGTTCGCGAAAGTTTAAAATGTTAATTGGATTTTTTCTATAAAATCTTATAAATATTTGGGGAAACAATGTGATTAGTACAAAAGATATCGGATTTATTTATATTGGAGTACAATATTAAATCCGAATACCGTTACAAATCATATGGATCGATTCAACCTTTAGAGTCATTAAAACGAGTTCTTATCGTTTTATATCTAACAATTGTGTTAGAAAAGACTTCTAGCAATCCGTTTGAGTTAAAATGTTTTATGAGTCAAGTGAACCTTGTATGAATTTGTTGCATTTTTTTTATTATATGCTAATAAACATATGCCATAAAATAATATAAGAGTTTTTGACAATTTCTTCTCATGAATTAATATGGGAGTTTGTTATTAAACTTGACACTAAACATGTCATTAATAAAATGGCGGTTTTATTTTGACTCATAAAATCCATGTTGATTTTGTTTAGTACAAAACTTAATATGGAAAATAAGTTTCTAAGTGGGTGATAGATTAGATGAACAAAAGTGCTCATTTTGTTGAATATATATTTGTGTGAAGAGAATCACAATATATTGAAACGATTTGAAAAACCATTGGGTTTTTAATTTAAAATGTTTTTTATAATCATTCTTCATCTAACGAGCGCGTTAGAATATTTATTATTTAGCGTAATAATTCTGGTCTTATTGGGTTTGAAATGTGTATATTTTCTAATGAGCGTATTAGAAAAGTTTGGTTTAGTAAAACCATATGTATTTATAAACATACAAGGTGGGATGAGAGGTACGGTTTTGTGTAGGTTCCCAGCCGGATCTACACAGGAGTATCTCGTAACACGAGGGTGCGGAATCCCCTACGTATACGATATGAGTGCTAAGGCGATAAACACGTTAATGACAAGCAAGCACACGAGTATATAAGAGAATACTTGTAATATTACAAAGGTAACGAACAATAAGCCAAACATGTAACACCAGAGTGTCACAAAAACCAGCCGTCCAAGTTACTTTCAATTGAGCCGAAGTTAGACATATATATTAGCGACAACTTCGCCTAACATACTAGGCGAAGTTGTCCTAACTTCGCTCAACTCAAGTTCGCCAAAACATAAAACAAGCTTAACAAGTTCAACACAAAACGAACAATTTAAACGATTACAGACACAACTAAACAGGAGATAATGAACTACTGGAATCATGCACCAACAGACTCCCCATTGGCAGTAGCTTCATATCT